>NW_026885456.1:0-67484 GCF_032173495.1 Musca vetustissima
TGATGTAGTTCCGCCACTGCCACCATTCATAGCAGCCGCCGCTGCTGCAGCTCTCTCTTGACTAGCTCTTCGCCTCTGCTCCTTGGGGCAGTTGATATATTCATTGGCCCAATCCAATGAACAGGTATAGGCAATATAATGGCCCACCGACATTGTGGCGCCCACATGGGTTATAACACTGTACAGCTTGTAGATGTGCAATTTATTGGCATCGCTCAGTTCACAGCATTTCGAACAGAAACATTGCAGCGTAAACGATGTGGGAATGTAACTGTTGATTTTTTCCATGCCGCCCGAGAAGCGGCTCAACTGGATAATTAATAGACGTGGTAATACCTCATAGGATATTGAACGTATAGCTTCGGTGTAGCCACAACATTGTTCACAACGATATTTATTTTCATTGCGGAAACGTTCACTGGTTATGCAGGAGTTCTGGAAAAAAGAAACAAAAAAGGAATTAGAATCGGTTGAAAAATGGGCTCAAATTACCAAAAAAATAACGAAATTTGAGGGGTACGGTTATACCCAAACATAGACCGATATTGAATATTTTTGTTAGGATGATTTGTTACGCTATGAGAACCCAAAATAACAAATTACAGCAAATTCGTTTGAAAAATGCGCCCATGCTTTGGTTGATATCGTTATATGGGACTTAACCTAAGAAGTTGACCAAAATCGATATTTTTTGGTACGAAGATATACTACCCAAAGATAAACCAAAATACCAAATTACAGTCAAATCGGTTAGAAAGGGTTACCAAAATCCCCTTAATATCGAATATTGGTGGGTACCGTTATATGAAGGCTAACGAAAACTTGAACCGATATTGACAATTTTTAATAGGAAGATATTCAGCACAATTAGTATCCATAATACCAAATTACAGCAAATTCAATTGGAAAATGTGCCCAATCTCCCCAAAATATCGAAATTTGGAAGCTATCGTCGTATGGAGACTAACCAAAAAAGTTGACCAATATTGATAATTTTTCGTAGGAAGATTTGCTACCCAACGAGAATTAAAAATACCAAATTACAGCAAAATCGGTTGAAAAACGTGATCAAAATCCCCTTAATACCGAATATTGGAGGGTACCGTTATATGGAGGCTATGTGAAATTGTGAACCGATATCGATAATTTTTGACAGGAAGATTTTCAACCCAATGAGAATCCATAATACCAATTAGAGCCAATTCGATTGAAAACCCCCTGCCTTAACTTCCCAAAAAAATCGAAATTTATGTGGTACGTTATATGGGGTCAACCCTGAAAAGTTGACCAATATTCATAATTTTTGGTAGGAAGATTTGCTATCCCTTGAGAATCTAAAATACAAATTGCAGCCAAATCGGTTAAAAAATGTGGCAAAAATACGCATAATACCGAATATTGAAGGGTGCCGTTATATGGGGGCTATGCGGAAAACGTGGACCGATATCGATAATTGTTGGTAGGAAGAATTGCTTCCCCATGAGAATACAAAAAAACCAAATTACTGCCAAATCGATTGGGAAAAACGTGGCCAAACTCCAAAAAAATTTTGAAAATATGAGGTACTATTACTTGGGGGCTATACCAAATGTGGACCGATATATCCCATCAAACATCTTAGGTTTAGTAGCGCAAATGTGTATACACAAAGTTCCCAAGCCATGGAATCACAACAACAAACCTGTATAAACGAACTCGGTCTATCCGTATTATATTCGTTGCTCTCGTAACCCGCTTGCGGTACAGGTACAGCAATATCAATCATGGTTTCTTTTTGTTCCGTTATTGTTTCACAGCTAAGACATTTGGTTGTGGACACAGTGATGCCCTCGAAATCATCATTAAAGAAATCCAAACCCAATTCACGGATTTTACTCTCCAAACGTTGTTTGTCCTTGAGCAGAAGGGACACAGCCGTTGTGGAGGTGGTCGACGAACCATCTAATTCATCCGCCGGACCACCACCAATGGTTGAGGTGGAATTTGATGGTGATGTTAGAGCCCCTCCGCCGCCCATCGCTGACGATGATGATGAGGCAGCTGAGGGTGGTGGTGATGTAGATACTCCACCACCACTACCACCTGCCGTTGAATTGAGATCATTCGTATTCAAATAGAAGAGACTATTCGATTGTGGCGTATTTATATTGCCAGCTATTTGGTTATCTTTAAGCGGAGATTGGAGGCGGGAGTTTTTGGAATTTTTTGTTTCATCTTTTCGCTTGGATTTGCGTGAGAAGAACAGCGATGACTTGGAATTTGATGTTAGCGAGCTAAGCGCGGAGGTGACGGAGATGTGGTTGCTGCTGCTATTGTTCAGGCCACTGCTGCCGCTCTGATTGCTGCCGGTGTTGTTGCCCGCCGCCGACAAATTGGAGTGTTTCATAATATCACGTTCAGTATCCTCGGGATTGGAAATATATCTGCAATGTGGAAGGAAGGAAAGGAGAATTATTAGGAGGGAGAGAAAGAAATAATTAGGCTCTGATTGATGGCTTTCCAAACCTACCCATTTAATATCACATCTGGACACTCGGCTATGGCCTTGATTAGAGTTTGATTTGTCTCACGGATGCTGTTCAGCAGACACATAAGAAATTCATGGGCATCCTGTTGTTGATTACCCTCAAATATGCTGCTAACATCTTGGATGGCATGCAGCAGGGTATCGGCATGATAGGGCTCCGTGGATTCACTCATTTCATTGCGATAGAGGCTTTGATATAGCTCGTGTAGCTTCTCGGTTAAGATCTGGTGGCTGCTTTTCTGAGTGACTTGTGTTAGGGCCGACGATGATGCCGAGGAGGGTGTGGTTGCCCCACCTCCGCTTGTTACATTATTAACGCCCGCATACTGTTCCATTGAGGCCAAATCTTTGCTACTCCAACTGCGGGCATTTTCAATGTGCACAGCACTAATGCCACGACCCAGGGAAGACGATTTGGAACGCGCCCGGGCTATATTCTGTTGCAGGGCATTCAAATCCGTTAACAAATGATGCAGATTGTGCAGAAATTGTGGAGCAAAACGCAGCGTATAGACCACCGAATTAAGGTAGCAGGTATTGCCGATGTTGCACAGGGTGCCCATGGTGGGGGCATGATTTATGGCAATGCCGCCGACACCGCTGCCACCATTACCCAGTAAGGCGGCTGCCGCCACCGCTGATGAATTGGAATTGCCAGCAATGCCGCCGGAACCAGCGGTTCCGGTTAGATAATATGGATTGGTCATGTCTTGACTATCATTGGAATCGCTCATAATCATGGGCATTCCGCCGCCGCCGGATGAACTTGAACGGCTTGTTGACATGTAGCCATTACTAACAAGACTGGAACCACCACCACTGCCTCGGCCATCGTTGGCCGTTTGATAGGGACGCTCGTAAAGGGACATTATACGTGGCCGTTTTTTTGAATTCGTAATTCCCTGTTCAATGGGTAGGGGTTTTAGAAAATCACAACCACCACCAGCTACAATGTTCGGTTGTTGTTGTTGGCGTTTTTGTCCCACTGAAGTGACACCAACACCTCCACCACCAGCAATGCCTATAGCAGTGGATGTTGCACGAACGCCACTTGTTGCTGCACTGGCCGCTGCCGCTGCAGCTGCTGCTGCCGCAACAATAACCGCTGCCTGGGCTGTGGCTGTGACACGCCGCGACCTTAAAGTTGTCGGTACACTAAATCCTAGTAGGGCAGCTGTTTGGCTACGTTTACGTTTGCTGGCAGGTTTCTTAACTTCGTTATCGCTCAAGGTCTCAATACGATTCAATGTTGCCGCATCGAGACGGGGGAAAACTGTAAAGAGAGAGAGAGAGAACATAGAAAGAAAAATGAAGACATTGGAGGAAATCAATGAAAAAAAAAAAACAATAATTTGATTAATGAATGAGTGACTCATCCACACATATATGTGCAGCAATATACAAATAGGTATGTGTGGGGTGGAGGTGGCGGGATAGGAGCGGAATTGTGTATGTGGAGTGTTTCTTTTGGTTTGGAAAATAATGAGACAGTTTCACATGTTATTATATAGTGAGGAAAACACACATATTATGGAAATGTGAACGCCTTTGACCTCCAAGTGTTATATGGGGTCTATCCCGAAACTTGAGTCAATAATGATAATTTTTAAAAAAGACTATTTTTGAAGCAATGAATGAATATAAAATACCGGAGAGTAGACCAATCAGGATTCATAACACCCTTTATTTAAAAAAATGTATCCAAGATCCCCGTAATACCGAATATTGTAGGGTACCGTTACATGGGAGCTATGCGAAAACGTGGACCGATATCGATAATTTTTTGTAAGGAGATTTACAACCCAATGAGAACCCAAAGAGAACTCAAAATACTAAATTATAGACAAATCGGTTGAAAAAGGTGCCATAAATATAGAATAATAGGGTTGGCGTAACATGGGGGCTATAACAAAACGTAGCTCTATGTATATAATATTTGGCAAGGAGGTTTTGTATCCAATGAAAACCCAAAATAACAAATTACAGCTAATTCGTTTGGAAAACGTGCCCATGCTCACCAAAATAACGAAATTTGGGACTTACCGCCATATGGTGGCTACCCTAAAAGATGTACCAATATTGATAATTTTTCATACGGAGATATACTACCCAAAGAGAACTCAAAATACAAAATTACAGAAAAATCGGTTGAAAAAGGTGCCATAAATATAGAATAATAGGGGTAGCGTTAGATGGGGCCTATACCAAAACGTGGCCCTGAGTCGATAATTTTTGGCAAGGAGGTTTAGTATCCAATGAGAACCCAAAATAGAAAATTACAGCCAATTCGGTTGAAGAACGTGCCCAAGCACCCCAAAATAACGAATTTTGGGTAATATCGTTAAATGGGGTTACCCTAAAAAGTAGACCAATATTGATAATTTTTCATACGGAGATATACTACCCAAAGAGAACTCAAAATACAAAATTACAGACAAATCGGTTGGAAAAATGCACCCAAACTTCATAAAATTCCGAAATGTGTGTGGTATGGCTATATGGAGTCTATACCAAAACATGGACCGATATTGATAACATTTGGTAGTAAGATTTGACACCCAATGAGAACCCAAAATAAAAAAATACAGCCAATTTGTTTGAATAACGTGCCCAAGCTCCCCAAAATCCCAAATTTGGGAATTACCGTCATATGGTAGCTAAACTAAATTGGTGGAAAAACGTGGCCGTATGTGGGCTACTCCCAAGGTTGATCCAATACTGATCATTTTTAGTAGGACAATTTTTCGACCCAGTGAGAATCCAAAATATATAAAATTGCAGCAAATTCTATTAAAAAATCTTGTCAAATCTGCGAAATAGGGAAATTTGGGAGGTGCCCTTACATGGGGACTATCCTAAAAAATAGGTAGGAATATTTATGGTAGGAATATTTACTATCCAATGAGAACCCAAAATACCAAATTATGGTCAATTCGGTTAAAATTGTGTCCAAAAATATTGAATTGGGCAGGGTACCCTTTATATGGGGGCTAATCGGGAGCTTGGTCGAATTTTGATAATTTTTGGTAATGAGATTTACAATTCAATAAGAAAAGAAAATACTAAAATTACAGCTAGTTCGGTAGAAAATAGTGCCCAAATCTCACAAATGTGAAATTGAAAAAATCCCCACCTATTATATTGACCTGAAAAAATAATTTTAAAAAATGTGCACCTATTATAGGGTTCTCAAAAATATTAAAAAATATACCCAGCTATTGTAGGGTCCTCTGAAAATAGTAAAAAATCTTTTGTTGGACTTTCAAAAAAATACTAAAAAAAAATTTTAAAAATTCATGACGAAATGAGCACACAAAATGTTTGAATTATTATTATTATTTTTTTTATGACAAAATGATGGACCCAAGAGAACCATGCACCACAGCTTTTGAATGACAGCAATTTTTTTGTAAAAGTTAGTTTTTGCAAAATGATTTGAAAATATTTGCTCTGCCTCTTGGTTTGTTAGTAACAACAATAACAAAAAAAAGGACATGTGAAAATTGCCATGTGTATGTATTGATTGATTGATGATCTGGACATCACAGTTAGAATGGACATACCTTCGATAGATATATTTTTTGGTTTTCAAAATTTATTAATATTGTAAACCAATAGCTGTGTTCGATTCAAATTCCAGGCAAACTTTTTTGTCATAGGAAAGAAGTGGTGCTTGGTGGCGTGTAATATTCTAACTGAAATCACTGGAAAAAGAATTGTTTTGGGAATTAAAAAAAAACAACAAAATCCAAATGAATGTTAGTTAAGGCAAAAATGGGGGTTTTAATGAAAATAAGTGAAACAGCGATCCCAAAAAATATTTTTTTTAAATCCTTGCCTATTGTATCGAACTCGAAAAAAGTTTTTGTTTTTTTTTTTTTTAAATCCAAGCCTTTTATATCGAACTCAAAAAATATGAAAATCAGTCTCTGGCTGACAAGGCTGTAGTTCTGGGAGGGGACGATCTACACGGGACTCTAAATGGTATCCGCGATAGTTTAGAGGAGCAAAGTATGGAAATCTTCGACTCATACCGGAAGAGCAATGTGGGGATACGCTTCCGGAGGAACTGCTACTGAATCTCATCCTAACTGATGATGAGCTGGACACGACGGTGATCCCAGCCAAGTCTACACAGGCGGATTGTGGTAGCAAGAATGAAGGAAACGCAGACGCTGTTGACCGACCGACTTTAAGTCTGACTACAACAGGTCCTGTGTCGGCACTTGCCGACAATAAACTTCAGAGGCAATCTGCGACGGATGCGATGTTCGACGATGGGGAATCTGTCGAGACCGCAGCATCGGACAGCGGCTCAAATGTTGGGAAGGCCCGAGAAGTAGCTGATGCGAAACCCCAAAACCCCAAATTCGTGGGGCGAGACGCGAATTTGATTTCGGAGAGGGAGGTTCATCTCACCAAGGGCAAAATATGAGATTCGTATGGAAGTTGGAAAGAAGCTACGCCTTAAGTTAGAACAGCTTAACTTACTTAAAGCTATCGGCTGTGTTGGGGGTACCAGGATACCGCGACATCATGGGTAATGAAAAAGCAGAGAAATTAGCTAGAAGAGGATCTCCATCTACAGATCTAGCAATCGATTGTTCAATCAAACCGCCCATCTGTTAACTTTTTCGGAACTTTGAGACGTTCTTCGACGAACGAGCCAATGAATTGTGTGGCACAGCGAACCTAGGTGCAATGTGTCAAAATCTATCTGGCCGACTATGTCAACCAAGAGAACCAACTCACTGTTGAACCTGTTGAAGGCTGTGGAATTGATAAAAAGTCTGGATGCAGCCATCAAATTCTGTAATATCAAATCTGAGGTCGTCCTCGAGTGTAGAGCAGTTTTGGAAACACTCACTTACAGCTATCGGCTGTGTTGGGTACCAGGATATCGTGACATCATGGGTAATGAAAAAGCAGACGAATTAGCTAGAGGAGGATTACAATCTACAGATCTAGCAAACTACCAATTTGTCGGAACTTTTAGTCGTTCTTCGACTAACGACCCAATGAACTGTGGCACAGCAAACCTATGTGCAATGTGTCAAAATCTGTCTGGCCGACTCTGTCAACCGAGAGAACAAACTCACTGTTGAACCTTCTTTCCCCCCTTCCCCCCTTTTATGCCCTCCACCTTCTGTTTCGACCTTTTTTTTAAAAATCCGCACCTAGTATAGGTTCTCTAAATAATTTGGTTAAAATCTCCCCTTAAAAATATATATATTTTTAAACCAATTTATATGGTTCTGAATATGTTGATGTTGTGACGTTATGTGTATGTGCGTGTGTGTGTGTCAAACGCAGAAATCGCTCTGCGCATTACCTCTTTTCCTTATTGGGTCTTCCGTATCCTGTTTATTACCACCACCCAATTCTGGTGTTTGTTGATTCTTGGCAATATCACGTTGGTGTACCAGAGATTTTTCTAAACTTGTCTCTAAAGTTTTGTGATTTTTTTGTGTCTGTTGTTGTTGCTGTTGTTCCTGCTGTGTTTTCTGTGTGTGATCGTTGGCAGGAGTTGGTGGAGGAGCTTTTCTTGTCCTTAGACTATCTAAACGGGCTTTAACCTCGTGTGGTTGATGGAATTTGCGTCGTTGACGACGTTTACGTTGTTGTTGCTGTTGCTCTGGCAAGGAAAGCGATTTGTCTTCCGTGCCGCCTGCTGATGTTTCTTGTTTCACTGATGTGTCATCACCACCAGCAGCAGCTGTTGCTGTTGTCGCTTTTGTAACAATTGTTGCCAAAGGATTAGTTTTTGTTGTGGTTGTTGTTGCATTAGTTGTGGAATGTTTTGTTGTTGCTGTTGCAAGTGTTTTGGCGTCGCCACCACTTGTTTTATTGAAATCGCCCGAACCGAAACTTTGGGTTTCTGAGATATCAGTTTCAATAACAATGGGATACAGGGTTGATAAACGGCATTGGTGCTGTTTTTGTTGTTGTTGGCTGGTTGAGGCAGCTGTTGTTGTTGTAATTGATGAAATTGTTGTCGCTGTATCTTCCTTTTCGTCGTCTTCTTCTTTTGCTGTATTACGACATAAATCTATGTTGGAAGTTTTTTCCTCGACAGTTCCAAGACTAACGTCGTCGTCTTCGTGGTCGTTCTTGTTGTTGTCTACTCCCTCTTCTTCTTCTTCTTTTGAAGAACTTTTGGAATCTCTTCTTGTTCTTTGATTATTTTGAAAATAGTTTAATATTGTGTTTTGTTGTTGTGATTTTTGTTTTTCTTCTTTGACACTTTTTTGATCCTCCGCAAACCAAATGTTAAGGTTTGACTGATTTGATGACAGTCTGCTGGTTGTGGCCGATGCGGAGGAGGAGGTGGAGAAGCTGTTGCTGCTGGTAAGAGCAGTTGGAGAAGATATCAACGTTGAACCGACTTCGAAGTCTTGTGAATTAATTGTGAATTTACACCTTTCGCTTGTTGTTAGTGGTTGAGGTGTTGTTGTTGTTGTTGTGGAATTAGCATCACAATTGTCATTATCATCATCACCATAACTGGTATTAATGGCTTCTGTTACTATTCTGCTACTAGCATTTCCAGATGCTCTTCGCTTTGCTGCTGCTGTTGTTGCTGCTTGTGTTCTACGTCGTCGTCGCGATTCCTTTTGCTTTGGATTGTGATTATTTGTATCGACGCCGCCGCCGCTACCACTGCTAATGTTTATATTCTTTTTCTTTTTAGTCTTTTTGTTGTTGTTGTTCTTAAGATTTCTTTTCTTGTTATTGTTATTAACGGTTGTTGTTGTTGTTGCTGTTGTCGTTAAAAACTTCACTGATATTGGAAGACAATTTGTTGTATTTTTATTCGCTTTCTTTGCAGCATTTCTGGGCATTTTTTGTAAACCTGAAAGTGAAGGGAGATGGAGAGAGAGAGGTGAGTGGGTTATTAAAATAATTTTGAAACTAAAGTGTGAAAATAAAATGCAAATAAAACAAATAAATGGCAATAGCAAAAAAAAAGATTCCAACTAGATTCAGAAACTGGCATGTGATTAAATTCAATCTGACCAAAGGGATGTTACACAACAATATGGCAACTAGACGGGTCATAGATTCATATTAAAAAAAGATCCAAATTGGCTTGGATTTAAAAAAAATTAACGTTTGAGGTCATAGATTCATATTAAAAAAAAAAAACAAAAAATTGTCTTGGATTTCAAGAAAAAAAAATGTTTCATAGGTGGATGGATTTTTTAAAAATATTTTTAAGGTCCCTAAAAAAATTGGGTAGCGTATGGGATTATAGATACCAAACAACGGCTCTGATTGTCTTTAACATGGCGAAGTCCAGACTTATCTTGGTCCCTCTTTCATCTCACCTAGGGAGCTATTTTCATCACCCGATGAAATAGTGAGCTAATATGTGCCGCGAGTTCACCCATGAGGCGTCGGGTTAGTTGCCCACTCTCGGAAAACCCCTCCTACTATGAAAAAGCAAAGAAAAAGAAAATCAAACCCCCTAATGTTTACGACCCCCGCAAACGTATAAAGGACCAAGATCTGCTAATCTGTACTTGGAATGTGCGCATGTTGTACAGAACAGGCGCAATGTTCGCATTGGCGGATGTTCTCAAGAAGTACAAAACCGAAATGCGATGGAAAGGGACTGGCGTATTCTAGCTGCCATGAAACGAGACATGAATTTGGCTGCGGATTTATGGTCAAAAAGGAGAATAAAAGACTTCGTCTCCAGATTCACTACAGTAGATGAGCGAATTGCTATAATTCGCATAAAAGCGAAGTTCTTATTTGCGTCCACCGAAGACAAAGATGAGCAGACCAAAGACATATTTTACGAGCGCCTAGAAACAGCATATGACTGTTGCCCTGGCCATAACATTAAAATTCGGCTAGAAGATTTTAATGCAAAAATCGGAAGGGAAAATATCTGAGGATGATTGACTTCGCGTCAGCAAAAAACATGGTAGTTAGCAGCACCAGATTAAAACATCTCGATGTACACAAGGCCACATGGATTTCTCATGATCAAGCAAGAGAGAAATAAAATTGATTGTGTTGTGATAGACGTAAGGCATTCATCCAGTGTATTAGACGTTCGATCGATCCGAGGAGCGAATATCGATTCGGACCACTACCTTGTAGTAGCCAAGGTTCGCACTCGTCTTAATGTTGCAGCAAAGGTGCAATGTAATGAAACACGGAAACTCGACATCGAAAATCTGCAAACACAACAACACAACAGGTAGCCGAGGCCTACTCCGCTCAACTTACCCAAATGCTTGACGAAAGCACCCCTTGTCGCGATAATAATATAGAAGCACAGTGGCAGAGAATTGCCCACTCCCTACAAACTGCAGCAATCAATAAATCCGTGGTACGATCAGGAGTGTCGTAATGCTACTGATATGAAAAACGCAGCGTATAGGGCTACCCTGCACCAAATCCTGGAAAAAAACCCACGAAAAACACATCGACACATGCCACCTAATCGTCGACTATAAATCCGCATTCGATAGCCCTATCTGTTTAGAGGCGTTAAAAGCCATGTCTACGTTCGGCATTCCTGCAAAATTAATACGGCTATGCAGGATAACTTTAAGTGGCAGAAGGTCAGAAGTTAAAGTCGGAAAGCATCTAACGGAGCCCTTCAATACCGAACGAGGATTCAGACAAGGTGACAGTTTGTCGTGTGATCTTTTTAACATCCTGCTGGAAAAGGTCATACAAGACGCAAAGGTGAATAGATATGGCACTTTGTACACAAAACAGCATATCTTACTCGCCTACGCCGATAACATCGATATAATGGGTCGAAAACTGAGAGCGGTAACAGCCACCTTTGAACAAATTGAGAAGGAGTCTGCCAAAGTGGGTCTGGAGTTAAACGGCGAGAAGACCAAGCTGATGGTATCAACGCGCAAGACGTCCAGTAGACTCGGACCAACTGTGAAACTTGATTACTACAGCTTCGATGTAGTTAAAGATTTTATATACCTTGGTACCGCCATAAATAAAACGAATGACATCAGTTTTGAAATCCGGAGAAAAGATGCTACTATGGTCCTCCCGCCAGACCAAACTCACACTTTACAAGACGCTGATACAACCTTGCTGTTATATTGATCTGAAGCATGGGTACTTGCGCAAGCAGATGAGGCTGCTTTCTGGACATTTCTAAAAAATATTTTTTTTAAATCGATATAATCAATGGGGTTTTAAAAAATATTTTTGAAGAACCTATAATAGTTAAAAATATTTTTTGAGGGACCTATATACTATACCTATACCTAGCGAATCCCCAAAAAATATTTTTTCCCACAAATTACCCCAAGGTTCTAGGGGTCACATTCGATAGCCTTTACAAGTCGTCCGCGCATGCCACAACTATTTGCGATAAGGTCAGGAACAGGAACAAGGTTCTCAAGTCACTAACCGGCAGTACTTGGGGAGCTGATAAAGAAACCTTGTTGACAACCTACAAAGCAATAGGCCGGTCTGTGGTAAACTATGCGGCTCCAGTGTGGTGGTCCGCCAACGTAAGTGCTACGCAATGGAAAACTATTCAATCCTGCCAAAATGCCGCCCTGAGTACTGCGACAGGATGTCTCCTCATGACTCTGCTGATAGACCACTTACATACGGAGACGAAGATCCTTCCTGTGCGCCATCACAACAGGATGTTGTCGATGCAATATCTGCTTGGATGCTGCAGAAGCAGCCATCCTAACCACCATCTAATGGATAGGCGGCACCCACCGACCAGGCACGTCAGGAAGGATCTTCATGATCTAGAGAGAGAGGTCTAGAGGTATAAAAGAGAGCCTCTAGATAAGGTTGAATCGTATTCACTCGCCACCAATTCACAAAATTTTAAATAATTTTTGGGTCCGCAATGTATTTTTAAAACATCTCCACACCTGTTATTTATATCATTTTAACAATCTGCAATCCTCATTATAGTGTTCCCTCTGTATTTATTCCCAAACGACCCTCCGATTGTTTATCGAAAAAAATGATAAACAAAAATCAAAAGAATTATTGGTATTATACAATATATGTATTTGTTATATACAAATATAATAACATTAAAAAAATTAGCAGCGATAATAAATACTACAACAATAACAATAACCAAAATTAGTCATTGGCAAATAACAAACAGTTATAAAACAAATATTGTATAGTCTTATTTGAATGGCAAGTAAGTAAATAATTGATTTAAAAAAAGATTGTATTATAGCCATAGATATTTGTATATATGTACATATGTTGACTTTCAAATAATTTAAATTAAATTGATTCTAGATATTTGGAAACGATAGAGGGAAGTGAAGATAATCAAAAAAAAATATCTGATGCAAATTTGGATTTTTAAAAAAGTTTTTTTTTATGTTGACATAATAGAAGGGAATTTTTTTAAAAATATTTGTTGAAATGGAATTTTTTAGAAATATACCCTAGGAGTGGTAGCAATCTATGTGTAACATTTCGAAGCTTTATCTCCTTAGTGATTTTAATAGATCGTCCGGGCATGACTTAAATCGACATCAAATATTTTTTCTGATCATGAATAAAATATGCACCTCTAATTTGAGAACCCCCTATTTCATCAAATTATTCAACGAATCTAAATTAAATGCATTAAGTTGTCAAAAACTAAATTACATTGACATTATCATAACAATAGCTGTCAATCACTCTTCCGTTGTATTTTTCGATCAATATTTTATCGATTTTTAGTCACTGTGATTTAATTGATGATATCGACGGTCATACAAGCCAATGTCTCCTAATTTTATTGCACATTTTGCTGACTGCCCTTCAAGTGGGAGAAAAAATAAATAAATTAAAATAAAAAAAACAACAATGACAATAAACGTCTTGTTAGCTAGAGAGAGAGAGAGAGAGAGAGAGAGAGGTAGACTTGCAATGCCACCAATCATTAGCAAATTCTAGTTGTACGCATACTACACACACACATCAATTTGTCACCCAACATAAACTGTCATTGGCTTTTTCGTAGTAATAATAATAACAAAAAATAGTCAACATCGTAAGTCGTCGTAGTCGTCGTCGCCGTACCTAGTAATGTTTGCTGTAATGAAGGTCACGCTCTGCATATCTAATGTTAAGGTAGGATTAATATAACAACAACAGCACATCATCATCGCCGTCACAGTCACAGCCAGGGAGAGAAACAGACACTCTCACACATACCGTTTGACAGGGGTGATGATGTGCTGCTATCAATTGTAAGCGTGGTTTTATATTTGTCGGGATCGGGATCGGTGTTGAGAGTTTCTCTCTCTTTCAGTGGTAAATTGTGAATTGTGTTGGAAAACATTACCACAGGTAGGAACAAAAAAGAACGAAAAGGTACCTAAAATTCTACTTCAAATGATAATAAATCATAATTATCGAGAAATATTGGTCAATATTTATACCAGTTATTTGCATAAATAATATATGTTATAATTTAAACGTAAATGTATTCACGAATAATAAAAAAATCTAATTTTTGTTTTGGTACGTTTATGTCAATTCGTACCTTTTGTGAACAAAAAGTACGCTTGTTACAAAATTAAAAATAGCGCAACTCTAATTACTCTCTCAAGAGAGAGAAACTCTCAACACCGATCCCGATCCCGGTAAATATGCGTGGTTTTATATTTGTCGGGATCGGGATCGGTGTTGAGAGTTTCTCTCTCTTGAGAGAGTAATTAGAGTTGCGCTATTTTTAATTTTGTAACAAGCGTACCTTTTGTTCACAAAAGGTACGAATTGACATAAACGTACCAAAACAAAAATTATATTTTTTTATTATCCGTGGATACTTTTACGCTTAAATTATAACATATATTATTTATGCAAACAACTGGTATAAATATTGGCCAATATTTCTCGATAATTATGATTTATTATCATTTGAAGTAGAATTTTAGGTACCTTTTCGTACTTTTTGTTCCTACCTGTGGCAATGTTTTTCAACACAATTCACAATTTACCACTGAGAGAGAGACTCTCAACACCGATCCCGATCCCGGCAAATATAAAACCACGCTATAAAACCACGCTAAATCAGTTATATCAAGAAGAAGAAGAAGCAGAACTAGTGTTAAAAATACATCAACTATTACAAAAGAAGAAGCAGAGCAAACACATAACCTGGTCAATTAAATGCCCAATGAATGGGAAGAATGAAATAAAACAACAACAAAGAGCACATCATCATGTAGAAAATAACGGAGAAGATTTGCAATAACAATAAGTGAATAGAAAAAAAACAACAACAATAACAACGACAAGTAACATCGGTAATGAACTAACAACAATAAAAAAAATACAAAAAAGGGGAAGAAAATATTACACGGCAGGGCATGTATGCATGCATGACAGGGCAGGCAGGCACCCTGTCTCAACAGTAGCAGAAGCAGCAGCAGCACACATTACACTTGTCCGTTCATCAAGTTACATATACATAGAAGAAAAAACACAGTACACACGTCTGTACACATCTATATATGAGAGGAGAATAACCGTTAGTTTCTCTAGTTATCTAAGGTTAGGTAACTAACGTCAACGTCGACGTTTATATGCAATGTTATAAAACAAGAACAACAACAGCAATAGGCACATATTAAATGGCATTATCAACAATGCACGGACAAACACACACTTTCAACTTTCTCCTTACTGTGGCATACAAGTTTAACAAATAAAATAAAAACAAAACAAAAAAGAGAAAAGGAGAAAAAAAATTAACAAAAATATTGTTGTTACATGTTGTCATGATGTCTGCAGCGGCTGCTGCCAAAACAAGATGTTTCAAGAGGGAGAGACACAGGCAGAGAGAGAGAGAGCGTATAAGCAAGCAAGTGGGTTTGAGTTACGGCTCAAGAGACAGAGACATGAAACGCAGACACACTACAAATGATTGGGAGAAAAAACATCAACTAAAATAATAAAAGAAAAAAAAAAACAACAACAAATGGAATATGCAACCGAAAAAACGAAACAGGGACAAATTCATTTATCAAATAAAACACACAAAGTAGATGACATAAATTGCAATTAAAAAAAAGACAAAAACTAAAAAAACAAAGCTGATCAAAGGCATCCTCCATACTCCTAAAAACAAAAATATTATTAATTAATTTTTGCATGCCACCCAACTCTAAATGAAAATAATGACGTTTTGGAAAAAATAGTAGACTTACATATTCAGCTTGAACGCCATATATTTGTGGCTTAGAAATCCCAAAAATCCACACACACTTTAGCCTTTACAATTCTTCCTCCGGTAGCAGCAGCAGACAGGCAAGATGGCATACAAACATTAGAGAATTTAATTAATCAAAATTTCCTTGGTAGCTTTATTTATTTTTTTTTTTCCTTTAGAAGTTTTAGTTTTTCTTTTTTTATTTAATTCCAGCTACGTCACACATTCACTGTAACCATCATCACTATGTACTTGGATTGGATTTTTTCATTGCCGTAACAAAATGTATATTTTTTTGTTTTTACGAATTGTAATAAAATAAAACACACTTTTTCCCTGTCTAGATTTTCATTGCGGAGAAAAAAAACACAAAACGTTTCCACTTATTTTTCGTTTCTTCGCTTTTATTTCACTTATTATTTTTTTTTTTAATTTTTATTTTATTAACCTATTACATTTTTTCTTCATTCGTCTCGCTTTCTTTTGCTTGCCTTCTTTTTTCCAATTCTTTTCTTCACACACAATTTGGGGGCCCCTTCTATATATATTTCGCAAAAGCAGAAAAAAGGAAAATGCTTTTAAGGCCGACGACTTTTCACACAGTTTTTCTATGCCAAACTGTAATATTTTCTTTTCACTGTTGTTTTATTTGGAAAATTTTATTACTTTTCTACAATTTTTCCACATAAAATTATGCAAAAATTCCAGTTAATTGATAAAGTTTTGTGAAAAATTGCACGGACCGGACGAAAACGGCTGATATTCCATCATTTTTTTTCGAGTACTATAGAGAGTTGTGTGTGTTTGTCGTTCCCGAACGAACTAGTTCAAAGAAGAAGAAGAATAGAAGATGTAACGAAACACTGTCAAAATGAACGAACGGAACTAGTTGCAATTGAGTTGTTGAACTAGTTCCTTAAGTTCATTTTGCTCAGCGCAGAATTCACATCGTTGTTTTGTTTGGAATGTACAAGCGTAAGGTGGCGTTTACACTCAATGTGTTTTATGATAAATCATAATTTAATGATAGATAGCGTGACTATTTCTGCATGTAATGGCCTCGTTTCAATTACTTAAGTATTCTCAGAGCTCCAAATACGAAAACGTTGTTTTTTTTAACATTACCACCGAGTGAGAAATGTGATTCATCGCTGCAGAAAAATTTGGTTCAAAATTTTCCGTCAGCCGCATTACGAACAAAAGTTTCTACGCATGGTACAATTATACAAGGTCATATGTCATATAAAATGACAATTTTCGTAAAACATGTTTAAAAAATGTGCATTAAACTGGTGTACACACCATCAAATTGAACTGTTACTTTTTAATTGATTTATCCAATCACATTTTCGGACCAAAGAGCGTACCAAACGGTGTCTTTTTCTGCATGCAGTGGCCTCTTTTCAATTATTTAAGGATTCTCTGAGCTCCAAATACGAAAACGTTGTTTTTTAACATTCCCAACGAGTTAAAAATGTGCTTAATCTCTGTCCGCCGCATTGCGAACAAAAGTTTATAGGCATGATACAATTATACGAGATAGGTATCTTTTGTCAACAAAGAAAAAATGGACTATAATGTTGTTACATCTTAATATTTCTACCAAATTTATTTTAAGTTTGAACCCTTTTGTGGGGCAGGTACCATGCCCCACAAAAGGGTCAAAATTGTGCTAAAAATTAATTTTATAATAACATGCAAACGGACTATCCGATTTTAATGAAACATTGTACAACCTATTATCTTTACCAAGCCTAGATCAAGTAGGAAGATGGGACCGATTGGTTTACTCCTTCTAGTAACTCCCCCACAAATGGTC
This sequence comes from Musca vetustissima, assembly GCF_032173495.1. Classification (NCBI taxonomy): domain Eukaryota; kingdom Metazoa; phylum Arthropoda; class Insecta; order Diptera; family Muscidae; genus Musca; species Musca vetustissima. The sequence continues at coordinate 17,536 of NW_026885456.1, forward strand.
AAAATTTTAAATATTTGTAAATCCAATATCAGGTGAATGGAATGTCCGATGTGAACCAAACATTGCACAATCCATTATATTTACGAAGTCTAGATTAAGTCCGAAGAAGATGGGACCAATTGGTCCACTCCTTCACAAATGGTCAAAATTTGCAACATTTATAAATGCTATATCAGGCGAATGGAATATCATATTTCAACCAAATATTGCACAACCTATTATCTTTACCAACCCTATATCAATTCCGAAGATGGGACCCAGTAGTCCACTCCTTCCGAAACCTCCCTCACAAATGTTCAATATTTTATAAAATGATATCAACATTAAATCCGAAACCTCTTTGATAAAAACATATTTCTTATAAAAAACTAATAATAAAATCTGTGTTTAATTTCGAAGACCTCAGCAAACCATAGACTGAGGGTATATATCTGTCGGCAACACCGACTGACATTTTTTACTTGTTTTTTTTTTTATAAAAGTGAAGGTCTTCGAATTTGTTTCTATAGCAAAAAATCGCCAAACTGAGGTTCTACGAATTTATTTTATTTAGAACTGGCGTTCTACATTTTTTTATAGAAATCTACAATCTACAATTTTTTTTCTTACAAAATACAACTAGGAGTAGAACTTAGGCTGCAAAATTCCTCAAAAAATCCACACCTTTGATTGCCCTCTAGTAAAAATACCCCCTTGATACAAAAAAAAACCTGAATACCCCTAATTATGATTTTACGCCGCGCCACAACATTGCTGCCTCAAAATACAACCCTGTCCACTGTCAAACGTCATACGCTCGATACGCCACAATTTAATTTGCATGGTCATCAAAGTTGTTGTTGTTGGATTTTGACGTTTCAATTGTCACACTGTCACGCAAATTTCGCGACTGTCCTCCTTCTTTCCGGCAAATCAACGATGGCAGGAGTAAGTAAAATTTTTTACGATTATAATTTTTTTTGTTCAACAAAAATCGAAAACATCCTGACATCTTTGTCCGTCGTGGCAGCGGAGCAGCGAAATATGTGACTTTCGAAATATAATTAATTGGAAATTTTTGTTCTCCTCTCCCTTTTCCATAGACTCTATACACATACCCAGAAAACTTCCGTGCCTATAAGGCATTGATTGCTGCCCAGTATTCGGGTGCTCAAGTGAAGGTTGCTAGCGATTTTGTTTTCGGCGAAACAAATAAGTCGGCTGAATTCTTGAAGAAGTTCCCCAGCGGTAAGGTAAGTTTTGGAATATTTGGAGTGTGTCTGCGTGCGTGTGTTTGCGAGCAACCAACCAGCCGGTTCATACGACCGGTTAGTTGGCTGTCTGTAAACGTCATCATTGAAAATGCCGAAAGTGAGGTTATGTTGGATTTTTAAATAATGTGTTGTTTTTCTTTTGTTGTTGTTGTTGCTGTTGTTTTAGGTTCCTGCTTTCGAAACCTCGGACGGCAAGTTCCTTAGCGAATCCAACGCCATCGCCTATTTCTTGGCCAGTGAACAATTGCGTGGTGGCAAATGCCCCTTCGCCCAAGCCCAGGTCCAACAATGGTTGTCATTCGCCGATAATGAAATCGTCCCCGCCTCCTGTGCCTTGGTATTCCCCTTGTTGGGCATTATGCCCCAACAGAAGGGCAACACTGCCAAACAAGACGTTGAAGTCGTTCTGAACTTGTTGAACAAGAAATTCCTGGAATCCACCTACTTGGTTGGTGAACGCATCACCTTGGCCGATATTGTTGTGTTCTGCAGTTTGTTGCATGTCTACCAATACGTGTTGGATGCCGCCGCCCGCAAGCCATACACCAACTTGAACCGTTGGTTCAACACCATCTTGAACCAGAAACAGGTTAAGGCTGTCGTCGGCAACTACAGCATCTGCGACAAGGCCTTGGTGTTCGATCCCAAGAAATACGCCGAATTCCAAGCCAAGACCGGTGGTGCCAAACCCCAACAAGAAAAGAAGGCCAAGGAGGAAAAGAAGCCCGCCCCCAAGAAGGAAGAACCCAAAAAGGAAGAACTAGATGCCGCCGATTTAGCTTTGGCCGCCGAGCCCAAATCCAAGGATCCCTTCGATGCCCTGCCCAAGGGTACCTTCAACTTTGACGACTTCAAACGCGTCTACTCCAACGAAGATGAGAAAGTCTCCATTCCCTACTTCTGGGAGAAGTTCGATCCCGAACACTATTCCATCTGGTTCGGTGAATACAAATACAACGAGGAATTGACCAAGACCTTCATGTCTTGCAATTTGATCGGTGGCATGTACCAACGTATCGACAAGATGCGCAAGCAGGCCTTTGCCTCGATGTGCCTGTTCGGTGAGGACAACAACTCCAGCATCTCCGGTATTTGGGTGTGGCGCGGACAAGAACTGGCCTTCAAGTTGAGCCCCGACTGGCAAGTCGACTACGAAGTCTATGACTGGAAGAAATTGGATCCCAAGAGCGAGGAAACCAAGAAATTGGTTGAACAATACTTCTCATGGACTGGTACCGACAAACAGGGTCGTAAATTCAATCAAGGCAAGATCTTCAAATAAGTCTGTGCGTCGTCATTTTGTGTGCATCGTGTAACATCAACAACAACAACAACAGCAAACAGCCAGCTACACTATATATTTATGTTTAAAAAGAAAAATATTTTTACGTACCGTTTACCGTTCAATACATGAAGAGGAGGATGAAGAGGAGCATGGGGAGTGAGGTATATAGAGTGTGTAACACCAGAACACTCTCTTCCCCCACCCTCCAACAGCAGCAGCATAAGTTCAAATTGTATTTGCATTGTATTCTTTCTCTCGCCTTTTTTATATGTAATTAAAAAAACAATGTTTTTTGTAAAACATATTCCTTTTTTATTACTTTTTTTTTAATTTTTACAAAAACAAGAAATGCTCGGAATGCTCATAGCGTGTATTATTAATAAGATTTCGTTTTAATTTATTAAACAACAAACAAACCAAGAAACCTAAATATGTAACTTCTCTTTTTTTAACCATCGACAATGTTTGTTCCAAAAAAAAATGAAAATATTTTAGCTGTGGTCCAGGGCTTTGGACTTGATTTCTCTTCCAATATTTAAATCAACACTACAAAAGCGACCCAAAAAGGGTTTCAAGGAGACAAAACCTAGGACTTAACGTATAGTATTTAAGATCATTGACCCCTCATGGAGATTTTGGGGTGGGGTCTATAATTGGCAAACACGTTTTCCCCCATTCCGCATTGAATGATGAAGCTATGTTGTTGTTATTTTTTTCGTTATCTAAATGATATCATTGCCAAAAAATGTATTTCGGTTGGCAAACAAATAAAACAACACGTTAAGTTCAGGTGGGCCGGCAGTTCAGCTTGGCATATTTAAAATTCATTAGACCCTCTGTCCATTATTTTTTCTATAGAAAAAATTCATTAAATTAAAATTCATCATTAGAAAAAATTCGTGAGACCCACGTCGTTGGGGTCGATTTTTTTCTATAGAGAAAAATTCCTGAGACCCACGTCGGGGGTCGATTTTTTTTCAATAGAAAAAAATTCATGAGACCCTCGTTGGGGTCGATTTTTTTCTATAGAAAAAAATTTGTGAGACCCTCGTTGGGGTCGATTTTTTTTTCTATAGAAAAAAATTTGTGAGACCCTCGTTGGGGTCGATTTTTTTTCTATAGAAAAAAATTTGTGAGACCCTCGTTGGGGTCGATTTTTTTTTTCTATAGAAAAAAATTCATGAGACCCACGTCGCGGGTCGATTTTTTTTTCTATAGAAAAAAATTCATGAGACCCACGTCGCGGGTCGATTTTTTTTCTATAGAAAAAAATTCATGAGACCCACGTCGCGGGTCGATTTTTTTTCTATAGAAAAAAATTCATGAGACCCTCGTTGGGGTCGATTTTTTTCTATAGAAAAAAATTTGTGAGACCCTCGTTGGGGTCGATTTTTTTCTATAGAAAAAAATTTGTGAGACCCTCGTTGGAGTCGATTTTTTTCTATAGAAAAAAATTTGTGAGACCCACGTCGTTGGGGTCGATTTTTTTCTATAGAAAAAAATTTGTGAGACCCACGTCGTTGGGGTCGATTTTTTTCTATAGAAAAAAATTTGTGAGACCCACGTCGTTGGGGTCGATTTTTTTCTCTAGAAAAAAATTTGTGAGACCCTCGTTGGGGTCGATTTTTTTTCTATAGAAAAGAATTTGTGAGATCCTCGTTGGGGTCGATTTTTTTCTATAGAAAAGAATTTGTGAGACCCTCGTTGGGGTCGATTTTTTTCTATAGAAAAAAATTTGTGAGACCCTCGTCGGGGTCGATTTTTTTCTATAGAAAAAAATTTGTGAGACCCTCGTCGGGGTCGATTTTTTCTATAGAAAAACATTCGTGAGACTAACGACGGGGGTCGATTTTTTTCTATAGAAAAAAATTTGTGAGACCCTCGTCGGGGTCGATTTTTTCTATAGAAAAACATTCGTGAGACTCACGACGGGGGTCAATTTTTTTCTATAGAAAAAAATTGGTGAATTCGCGAATTTTTCTATAGAAAAAATTCGTGAGACCCACGTCGTTGGGGTCGTTTTTTTTCTATAGAAAAAAATTCGTGAGACTCACGTCGTTGGGGTCGACTTTTTTCTATAGAAAAAAATTCGTGAGACTCACGTCGTTGGGGTCGACTTTTTTCTATAGAAAAAAATTCGTGAGACTCACGTCGTTGGGGTCGACTTTTTTCTATAGAAAAAAAATTCATGAGACCCTCGGGCTCGACCCTCGAAAATATTTATAAAAATTTCGAATCGTGGAATCCTCTATCATGGAAACGAGATCACGGGTGTAATCATCTGGTCCAAGGCCTGTTAATAAGGTTACCCAGGAAGATCAGCTACAAATCAGATGCTTCTCAAGTTTGTTGTCAAAATCGATTATTGCGAATTGTTTCGCACGATGAACTCAAAATTGAAAGCATATTGACAGCTCGGGTGAAATTATTTGGCCTTATTGGACGACCTTATTATTGGGCTATGCACATGATGGAAACGTTAAAATTGTTGACATCACCTTATTATTGCATCATGCGCTGTAACCATGATGCAATAATAAGGTGATGTATCAAAACAAAAACCTTTGTTGTTGTCTCAACCATCTATCAAATTTTTCCTTATAATATTTCACATGGTTGGCAACATTGCACATCGAATTCAAGTTGAAATTGCGTACAGTTAATCGAGACTACCTATTCTTTATGCCATGATGCAATAATAAGGTGATGTATCAAAACAAAAACATTTGTTCTGAATTTACTTCCATAATAAAAAAACATAAACAAAGTTGAAATTGTTGACATTAGACTTGAGAACAAAAACAGCTGACTATCGCTTGCTGGGTGACCTTATTAATAGATCGAGGCCACCAGCAAGCGAAAATCAGCTGTTTTTTCTCAAGTCTAATACCATTTTTTTTTACTTTGTTTACGTTTTCAAAATAAACGTTAATTCACAATAATAGATTTTGACTGTAAACTTGAGAAGCAGCTGATATCCAGCTGGTCTTTCTGGATGACCTTATTAATAGACTTTGCATATATTCATCCTGGGTGACCTTATTTATATGCCTTAAGTGTAAATTTAATCCATAGTACAATAAATAGCTACTCCATTTAAGGCAGCTGACAATCCGATTATAAGTCAAAGTGAATTGTTTCTACCATGCACAATAAATAGGTAGTCCATTTAGCGCAGCTGATGTCTCGATTAACTTTCAAAGTGCATAATTTCTAATTGAATCCATGATGCAATAAGAAGGTGATATATCAAAACAAAAACCTTTGTTTTTGTCTCTACCATCTGTCAATTTTTTCCTTATAATATTTAACATGGTTGGCAACATTGAACATCGAATACATGTACATGGCCTATAAATAAGGTCACCAAGGGAGACCAGCTGATTATCGATACCTCTCAAGTTTGCTGTCAAAATGCATTATTGTGAATTGACGTCCATTATGAAAACGAAAACAAAGTCGAAATTTTTGACATTAGACTTGAGAAAAAACAGATGTTTTCCGATTTCGATTGCTATCTTGGTGACCTTATTTATAGGCCATGTACATGTAGAAATTACCCACTTTGACAGTTAATCCAAGGTGTATTTAATAAGGTGTAAGTGACAATCATATCTTTTTGGTACTCTGAAATGGCTGCAATTTGGCATTCGGGATTCCCGATGAATAAAGAACTCCTTTCACCTTTCCGATTTAGGTTCATGATTTTTACAATGCTCTTAATTTGGTTTTTCATTTTACCAAATAAACAATATACTAGCAGGCGATGCTATAGTAAGCATATGAAGTACCCGACCATTTTTAAAGAAAATTTTAATACACTCCACATGGTGCAGGGTACAAACAGTTCTGATCGTCCGAAGTTTAATACTTTAATACAAATGTACTGGCACTTTTTCAAAATTGGAAAATTAAAATCATAGCGTGAAACATAGGGACATTTTAATGGATCAATGTGAAATCGAAATAATACCCAAAAATTCAACTAATTCCCGAAAAAATAAAAATGCTAAAAAAGGTGCTAGGTCAATTTTTTTGGTGCTAAACGATTTTCAAAAGTGCTAAATCTAGCACTAAAAGTGCTAAATTGGCAACACTGCCCACCACATACGACATAGAGATACGTAAGTCGAGTTTACACAAATCGACCAATCTACTTTTGACTTAAGGGGACACACATAAAAGGATTTTATGCAAGCTTTATCAAAAAAGGAAAAGGAATTCCAGTATCATATTGGATTTTTGTTACCGTTCTTCATTATTCTTTTCTATTTTACGAAGTCAACTTAAAGCGGCATTTACATTAGAACTTTTTACTTGGTTAACCTACTTTATGAGGATTTATTTGACACATATGTAATGTAAACGTACTATAACAAGCCACATTCCTATAGTTATGCTTTTTGATTTGAAAATTAAACGAATTAAAATAAATTTATAATATATTCAATTTATTGAAGATTAACATTAAGAGAATATCATATAGAGAGATCAATATAAAAAGATAGATAATTAATGATAAAAAAATAAGAAAAAAAGAGAGAGGTTATGAATTTGATAATTCTATGTCAGTTGATATTGTTTTTCAGTTTGTTGAGGATTTCCTTGGCTTGCCTTTTGAAAAATATGTTGATTGTCTTTATGGGATTATGAAGAATTTTAGCTCTCCACTTCGTTCCAAATTTGTGTTTTGTAGATCATCCGAGGTTTTCGTCGTCTATAGGTGAGAAGTCGTTTGTTGTGAGAATTTCAAGGTTATGGAATTTATTGCCTCTGGACCTGCGTAATTTTAATTCCTCTGGCCACTCTTTTCTGCTGCGTTGCATTGAGCATCTCAGTAGATACAGATAGTCATATATATATATATATATATATATCATTTATTTGTTGGTTCATTTTATTTTTTGGATAAATACAGTATCCAAAAAAGTTAATATAAGTATTGGCCATATTGGTTTTTTTATATAACAATGAAGTAAATTAATAAATGAAATGAATAACTTAAAAAGTATGTTAGCTTGAACTTTACTAGATAGATTGAAAACATTGTTTACAAGTAACATTATCACACATTTTCTTCTTTCGGTCAAGTTAATGTATTCGAAGACGAAACAGGATCTACGACCGGCTCCACTTCGTCGTTTAAAGCTTTCATGGCATTTTCACACATTTCTATAATAACTTGCCTTTCTTTATCTTCCTTTGTATAATACATTTCTGAACACTTATACATGTTCCCTAGTTCTTCTAGAGTCAGAAATCGAAATGCTGTCTTTGCAGTATTGAGGAATTTGACGCCTTTGAATTTGTCTTCATTTTCCTTCCTTATGTGCTGCCACGTTAATATACCACTTGCAAAGGGATGTCTATAATATTCTTCGGGGTTTTCTACCCCTGGTTTTTTTTTCAGGTGTCGAAGTATCCTTTTACATTTCCGCTTTTGAATACGACGCACCTCATGACAAGTACGTCCTTCCTTGTTATATATAAAAAATACCAAATAATTCTGAAGTTTTTTCTCATCTTTGGTGGATAGTTTTGGGGTCGTTCGGTTCTTAACTCCTTTTAATTTTTCACAATTTGCTTTGTGGGCCGATATATACGTTGACGCTATTTGATGCGATAACGAAGCTGTTTCGGTTCGATCGGATTCTACATCGCTGTGAGATTCAGGATTATTCTCAGGGTTTAAATTAGAATTATCGGCCATTCTGATGTAGAAAAAGAAGAAGAGAAAAAAATACAATTGTTAATAGATATTTTCTGTGAAATTCCAGGGAATAATTCATGATGCAATAATAAGGTGATGTATCAAAACAAAAACCTTTATTTTTGTCTCGACAATCTGTCAAATGTTTCCTTATAATATTTCACATGGTTGGCAACATTGCACATCGAATTCAAGTAGAAATTACGCACTTTGACAGTTAATCGAGTCATCAGCTGTGCATGGTATAATTATTGCAAGTTAAGGAATAGCCACCAGTTGATTACCATGGCATAATTATATAAAATTACCTTTGACAGTATGCTACTTTCAAAATTTAAATGAAAATACCTTCCTTCGAAATGTACGCATATCATCTGTTCGGTGGCAAAAATTGCTAAATAATTTATATTTGGTATGTTCCCAAATCTACTAGATTTTCCTATTTTTTTTCGATTTCATAAAGGAAAATTCGTTATCGTAGTAAAAAGTAGTAGATTCTTGCAGTACGGGAACAGACCAATTTATATATATATATTTTGAAGTTCCCCGCCTCTTAAAGTTATAAGTAAAAGATGTAACAACCATGGTTAAATTTTGAGAGAAATGTTCAGCTCTAGAAAATATATTTTGTTTAATTTTTTTTGAAAAAAAATGCCAATCGACATAAAATTGTATGGAATTTATTTTTCACATTATTTTAAATTGATAGATGAGTTCCAAATTAGAAAGGGTTGCCACCATTAAATTCTCAAATGAGACTATCTTCTGTAATTATGGCATGGGATGGATGAAACAAACATTTCATGGTATTCCCTACTGGATTTTGGGAAGAAATTATAACTCATTATATTTTTGCGATTTTAGTTATGAAAAAATCGTCGGACTACACTACAAAAAACTTGTATACTCAATGCCCAAACGATTGAATCAAGTTTTAAAACTCAAGGGATATTCTACCAAATATTAGGTAAGTCAATTTAATTGCAAAAATGAATTAATATTAAATAATTCGTTATTTTTCTCCAGGTGTAGCAGGACTTATGCTGTGCAAATATATGGACTTGGCACTATGTCGATTTTGGGCAATTTGAGCTTTGTGATAAAAAACCAAGTATTTATGAAGAGAATCGAAAGTCGACTTTACGACATCCTCATAGATCAAAAGTCGACTTCGACTTTTAGACTTTTCAATACAAAAAGTCGATTAATCGATTAGCCGAAAGTCGATTTACTTATTCCTAGTTGTGGCTTGTTATGCCAAAGCCATATACACACAGCCTTATTCTGGATGTCAATTCCACGTGAATTTACTCGCTTCTTTCACGTGAATTTTTTGCGCATTCTCACTTTCGCCTTATTCTAATTGAAGTTCGAAAGCGAAAAAATCTGCTTTGGGGAAAAATTTGGTATTCTGTATTACACATGGAGTTGGAGAATGAGATGACATTTTGTGCGAAATTTTTCGCTAATAAATTCGAAGGGAGCTGAATACAAAAACATAATTAATAAATATTTACACAATACTTATTCTATGACGATTTAGAATATTATAAATGATTTTACGAAAATTTTTAACAGGAAAACAACAAATAAAAATACCTTTGGAAATCCTATTGATAACGACGCATTCTGAACCAAATATTGCCACGGAATGTATAAAGGTAATAAAGAATATTTAACTCGAGTTTGATGCGGGGAGAGGATCTGTCTCTCAAGAAAAAAATTCAAAATTATGGAAAAACCAATTTTGCCTGATGAGCCGCTTAACAGTGAAAACCTTAAATACAAATTATAAACGCACAAAAATAAAGCTACAAAATATATTTTTTGTTTTCAAGATTATCGTGTGCATGCTTTGAAGCATGTATAATAAAGGTAGTCCCATGCACTCATATGTTCAAATTTTTTTTCTTACAGTACTTTCCATGATGCAATAATATGGTGATGTATCAAAACAAAAACCTTTTTTGCTGTCTCGATTATCTGTCAAATTTTTCCTTATAATATTTCAAATGGTTGGCAGCACTGCACATCGAATTCAAGTAGAAATTACCCACTTTGACAGTTAATCGAGACATCAGTTGCGCTAAATGGACTACCTATTCATTGTGCCATGGTACCTTCATTGTCAAAAAATATTATTTGTATTTCCTCCTTAGTTATGTACGTCATGTTGATGGCAAAATTATAAACTCATAGTGTATTTTTTTTTTTAAATATCCAAACCGGAAAATTTATTTTATGGGGGTTTGGTATTTTTAAAGTCCATCTTCGAGCCTGACAGTAAACATACACCCGGGAGGGACAACCGATCATGACAAAATCGTAGTTGTGGATTATGCTAATATTAAATAAATGGTGGATACCAAAGCGGAACGACACGATTTACATATCCAGAATCATCAATCGCTGTCTTAACGAGAAAAGGCAATAAGTCCACTTTTTCTAGACATTGATACGGACATTCTCAATAAGTAAAAATACATCGATTTAATAAAAAATCTACAATTATCTCATTTGTTGCCGTTGTTTTGTAGTGATGAGTAAAGTCGAATTCACGAATATCACATGTATCTCCTGTAAAATTGTAAAATTTGGACTTATTGCTTTGACATGTTAAGTCAGCGATATGGATTCATATATAAAATTATTACCTATTATTTACCTTCCGGGGACAATATCCCCAACAAAAAAATAAAGGGAAATGATGAGGATCAGTAGCGAGATCCGAAACTATAGTCTTCCCTGCCATTCCCCTTGGTGGACAATGCTATACTTTCCCCACTAATAAATATTTATTTTTTTGATAAAAACATGAAACTGGAATTACGCCTGACCAAATAACCCGCCAATGGACTATTTAGAATAAGACTTTATATAATTAGCTCTGTCAGTTTACTCGATATTTGGTAACAATTGTTACCAAGTGTTACTAAATGTTGTCATTTTACACAAAAATCCAGTAAAAGAGAGTCAAGTGAGAGAGCAAGTTTGACAGTCCAACAACAACAAACTTACTGGAGTTTACTGAAAGAATTTTATGCAGTAAGATTTAATAATGAAATAAATTTATTGTAAAATATAATTTATTTCAATATTTTCAAATAGGTCATTCGTCGTACGTAAATGGTTACGGTTTGAAATACATATTGAAGCGGATCAACTCTATTTTATTCAAATTTTAATTACTATAGTATAAACACATACGTTTTATTGATCATTTAAATACTGAAATGCAACATTTATTTAAATATTTGAAATTAACGGTTACTTATGAAATAGTCTGTAAATAGTACCAAAAACTACATCTCTGATATTAATACATTTTTATACAACCAACACTAGATTAGAATCTTGCTTCTCAAATGTAGTACTTAAGCAAATTAATCTTATTGTGAGTCTAACCTACTTTTGATATATGCAGACGACATCTTTATCGCTGCATCTGGTGTTCATGCAAACAACACGAATGCCCGTTTGAATCAATATCTAGAGGTCCTCTTCAGATATTTTAATAAATGGAAAATGCAACTAAACATTTCGAAATGTGAGGCCATTGTGTTTAAAGGTGTAAAAAAATTGTTGTTCCCAAGCTCCAGGAGATTCGAGCCAACTATCCATATTGGAGGACAACAGGTTTGCGTGTCTGAACAGCTGAAATACTTGGGTGTGGTTTTTCACTCCAATTTCCAGTTCATCAGACATGTGGACCACATAATTGGGAAGGCCAAAAAACTGTTCTGGGCTTATCAACGTGCCATATGCAGATCAGGCGGTCTTACCCCTCAGGTAAAACTCCTGATATACCGGCAAGTTATTAGGCCCATTGTAGCCTATGCCTTCCCGGTATGGTGGAGCATTTCCTCCGCTCAAATGGAGAGAATCCGTATATGGGAGAGGGGAATACTCCGATCATGTTTGGACATTAGGCCCACACTGGGTGACGACGGGATTTGGAGGCTACCACCCAACTCCCAGGTGTATAAGGACACCTCCATCAAAAGAATTGACGTCTTCTTAATGGAGGGAGCTCTCAAATTTTTGCAAAAAGCAACCTTTTGCGACAATGAGCTGGTTTTAAAAAGTCTCGAAGACAACTTCAATAATATTAACGAGCTCGTGGATGCAAACTACCACTCCCCGAACTGTCTCAATACCCTCCACAGAGAAGGTCTGCTATTCAACGGCGAAGACCTGTTGTTTTATCACCGTCGATATAAAACCTTCGACCTATATAATACGGTCTACCAGACAGCACAATAGCTGATGAAGACTCCACCTGTAAATATGTATATTGTTAGCTTTAGTAGTAGTTTTAAGTAGTTTTTAAGGAAAAAAAATAAAAAAAAAAAATAAAAAAAAAAATAAAAAAAACACAAACAAAATTAAAATTAAAATAAGAAAATGTCAGAGACTCCTTTTTTAAGATTCTTTTTTTGGGAGAAAAATATTTTGTACAAATTATTATAATTAAATTAAAGAAATATTTCTTTAGTATTAAGGATTTGTTGCATACATGATGCAACATATGTACGTATCATTTAGATAGACTTAGATAAATAATAATGCTAAGTAGTTTAAGAGCAATTGTTAGACGTAAGTTATTTTTTACTGTTTATGAATTGAATCCTAAATAAATTGAATTGAATTGAAATTGTGAGTCTAAACGCAACCAGAGCATCTAGAGTCAGCGACGGTCGTTTACCGTGTATTTCTTATTGGCAACGGGAAATCGCGACGGCTGACGTTCGCGTCTAGCGGCATGGCCAGGGCTGCCATATTTTCCGATTTATCGGCATTTTGACGATTTTTCACTCCAAAAATGGAAAATGCCGATTTTCCGATTTTTGCCTCAGAATTGCCGATATTTCAGCAATCGACACAAATTGTCTAACTTTTTAATTTAATACGGCGTTACCATACAAACATATAAAATTGGCAGCTTTAAATCATTATAACTATCGGCGACTCGCCGCAGCCGTTTTCAATGGCTTAGATATCTGCATTTTTAGTCAGATATATTAAAAAGTTTTGATTTTAATTTAAATTCATTTAAATGCTTAAAACTTATTGATCCTGGAAGAGTAATGAAGAAGGGCAATAATTCTTTTCTAGATATTTTAAAAGAATTCCCCGATTTTATTTTTGAAACTGAGAGGCAATCTTTAGACTCCGAGTTTAGGGAGTTAAACTTTCTGAATTTTGAAGAAATTTTTGAAAATGCAGAATATAATTTAAAAAGTTTTTGGAAAAAAATCCTGAAATTAAACGTGGGTACTCCAAATTAGCTTTTCCAGTTTTGTCTAAATTTGTACAAAGAATTATGGTTCTTCCACACTCCACAGCAAATGTGGAACGAATTTTTAGTCAGGTAAACCTTAACAAAACTAAAATTAGAAGCTCACTTGAGAATGATTCATTGGAAGGGATTCTTTATTCTAATGATTACCTCAAATTAAATAATTCAAATTGTTTTAATATCAAAATTGATAATGAATTACTAAAAATGTGTAATAAAAATATGTACTAGTTTGTAAGTTATTTTTATGGCCTTAATACCACACTGTGTTATACGTAAATCTGAAAGATCTCATTAGTGTACATAATAATTACTATATTTTAGAAAAATCTACATTTTTTTTTACACAGAATTGAATTTGTTATCTTTTTTTAATGTAATAAAAAATATTGATTTGTTATAAACCAAAAAATATGAATTTATTTATAAATTATATGCCGATTTTTTTCTGAAAAATTTACGATTTTTCATGAAATTTAACTGGCAGCACTGGGCATGAGCTAGAATAGATTTTAGAGTCTAAACGCAACCAGAGAGTCACGAGTCAGCGTCATACTTTTTCGCCGGCGTGAAAACCAAACGAAAGAGTTAGCGGCACAAAATGGCAATTATTTGTTTTCATTTTCTGACAGAAAATGTTACGTTGTGCAAACAAAAATCAATTTATTATTTAATAAACAATAATGTCAAGGAAATTGGATAAGATTATTGAAAAAAATATTTTTCTTCCATTTTATTATTAATTCGTTAAAAAAACGTTCATAATCTTTGAAAATATTTGTTTTTTAACAGCACTGCTCATTTTTGCTCAGCGTCATACTCAAATTGTCTCTTTTGCTCTCAATTAAATTGCCACATTTTAGGAAAAAATCAGCAGTGCTACCAATATTTCAGTGGAAATTTATATCAAAACATGTGGCAGTGCTGTAAAAAAAAAAAAAACAAATATTTTCAAACATGTGGACGTTTTTTAACGAATTAATAATAAAATGGAAGAAAATTATAAAAATAAAATGGAAAAAAAACATTGACATTATTGTTTATTAAATAATAAATTGAATTTGGTTTGCACAACGTAACATTTTCTGTCAGAAAATGAAAACAAATAATTGACATTTTGTGCCGCTAACGCTAACTCTTTCGTTTGGTTTTCACGCTGGCGAAAAAGTATGCCGCTTACTCCTTACTCTATGGTTGCGCTTAGACCTTGTTTCGAATGAAGCCATACCAGCTCCGTTCACGAGCTGCTCCATTGACGCCCAACGTGAGGCCTGTTCCCAAAGTGAAGCCGGCTTTATTGGCACACAACGTACAAGCTTCTTCAATATAAACATTATTTGAAAATGACAAAATCAAGCACAGAGTTGCTAGGGATTTAGCAAATGAGACTACCTTCAATAATTATGCCATGACTTGAAGGAATAAATAAAGAGGAAGGAGCAAATCATAACATAACTGGCCACATTAAGAATTTGGGGGTATAAAATATCGAAATTAAATAAAAAGACACACAATTATGTAGTGAAATAATAAACTGTGGTTTAATCGCAGATTTCTTTCCATTGTTGGTTGTGTTTTTGCCATCATAAAAAATGTTCTTTTAATGTTGTAATCTATTGTAGTTGTTGCACCAAATTGCATCAAAACAATGAACAACTGTTTTACATGCCATATTGTAGGTTGCCATATTTTCAAACTTTAATTTATTTCCTTTTAATTACAAAGCATTTATACAGCGGATTCTTGATATTTCACATTGGTATTGTTATAAAGTTTAAATAATTAAATTACAATGGGGCAACACACATTGCAACTTAAATTACAATATGGCAACACGAATCTTTTCTTCTTCTTTTTCAACCACCATTTTCGAAAACTGGAATGTGAAAGCGAAAATCATTTTACATGCTAGATATCTCCCTAGCGAATAACAAATACATTTTCAATATAAGTAGGGAAGGAATTTAAATTTTATGGGATGAATCAGCATCAACATTTTATTTCCTATTCTGTTTTGTGAATAAAAAAATATGCTACTACATATATAAAAAATATGCCTATGACATGTTGCATTTGTATTTATTTATTCTGACACTGACACATCAAGCCTCAAGGTACCATGGTGCCGACCATTATCCTCTGTAACTCATTTATTTGGAAATTTTTATTTATGAACATTTCTTTATTTTATTTACTTTTTATACCCTTCACCACACTGTGGTACAGGGTATTATGTCTTTGTGCATATGTTTGTAACAGGCAAAAATAATCGAGATAGACCCATGGTTCCTTTTGAGAATATGCATAGAATCACTTTCTAAGTCGATTTATGCATGTCCGTCCGTCCGTCTGTCCATGTTAAATTGTAAACAAAGTACAGGTCGCATTTATGATCCGAATTGAATGAAATTTGGCATAGGGCACTTATTCGGCCCAAGGACGAACCCTATTGAAATTGGGAAAAATCGGTTCAGATTTAGATATAGCTCCCATATATATATTTAACCGATTTAATGTAAACGGTCCCTATATATCTTTCGATTTGCACGAAATTTGGTACAGGCTAATCATTTAGGCCTAAAATGATGTCTGCCGAGTTTCGTGAAAATCGGTCCAGATTTAGATATAGCTCCCATATATAGTTTCGTCCGATTTCATGTAAATGGTGCCCCAAAATCCCTATATATATTTTGATTTGCACGAAATTTGGCACAACGTACTGAATTAAGCCTAGAGTGATGTCTGCCAAGTTTCGAGAAAATCGGTTTTAGATATAGCTCCCATATATAGTTTCGTCCGATTTCATGTAAATAGTGCCCCAAAGTCCCTATATATCTTTCGATTTGCACGAAATTTGGCATAGCGTACAGAATTGAGCCTAGAATGATGTCTGCCAACTTTCGAGAAAATCGGTCCAGATTTAGATATAGCTCCCATATATAGTTTCGTCCGATTTCATGTAAATGGTGCACCAAAGTCCCTATATATCCTTCGATTTGCACGAAATTTGGCATAACGTACTTAATTGAGCCCAGAATGATGTCTGCCACGTTTCATGAAAATCGGTCCAGATTTAGATATATCTCCCATATATAGTTTCGTTCGATTTCATGTAAATGGTGCCCCAAATTCCCTATATATCTTTTGATTTGCACGAAATTTGGTACAGCCTAATCATTTAGGTCTAGAATGATGTCTGCCAAGTTTCGTGAAAATCGGTCCAGATTTAGATATAGCTCCCATATGTAGGTTCGTCCGATTTCATGTAAATGGTGCCCCAAAGTCCCTATATATCTTTCGATTTGCACGAAATTTGGCATAACGTACTGAATTGAGTCTAGAATGATGTCTGCCATGTTTCGTGAAAATCGGTACAGATTTAGATATAGGTCCCATAAATAGTTCCTTCGATTTCATGTAAATGGTGCACCACATATATCTTGCGATTTGCACGAAATTTGGCATAACGTACTGAATTGAGTCTAGAATGATACCTGCCAAGTGTCGTGAAAATAGGTCAAGATTTAGATATAGCTCCCACATATTTTTTCGTCCGATTTCATGTAAATGGTGCACCAAAGTCCCTATATATCTTTCGATTTGCACAAAATTTGGCATAACGTACTGAATTGAACCTAGGGTGATGTCTGCGTTGTTTCGTGAAAATCTGTCCATATTTAGATATAGCTCCCTTTTATTATAGTTTGATTTTAAGTAATTGACGCACCAAGGAACCAATAGGAACAAAACGTTCTGAAATTAGTATAACCTAACCTGTGACAAGTTTGTTTGAAATCGCTTAATATTTGGATAGAGCTTTCATATATATTTTCGCCCGATTTCAAGTAAATTGGGCATCAAACTCCTCATGATAGTCAGTTTGACATCAAGTTTTGCACAACGTACAAAATTGAGATTAGCATTATGTAGTTGCGTTTTCTAAAATTACAGGCATAGTTTGAAGTCGATGTACATACTTTATGGATAGATATACGTAGATTCACATTACGATAAATATCGCATATTTTATTTCATCCAATTTCATGCTAATAGTCCTGTTTAATATACCCATAGTGGTGAAGGGTATCATGTAGTCGGCCCCGTCCGACTTTACTGCTTTCCTTACTGGTTTAATTTGTTTACGGCATTTCAAAACGTGGCCCAGCACAAATTGCCATTATGTGGAGAAATTGTTAATGTTACGTCTGGGATATTATTCAAGGCACTGATTGGGATTCATTTATAGGGTCACACACATTGCCACACTATTCCCTGAAAATGTTCTTGGCTACACTCTAACATGTGTACCGTCGCGAGTCCCAAATCAATGATTAAATGTCTAATAGCTGGTTCTTTTCCTGACATCTTTGCACCTAAAGGATATGAATACTTCTTCTCTCCGGTATCGGAAAAATTAAATTTGCATTCGACAAAAACCTATTAAACGCCTTTTCCAAGCCAAGCGACAAGAGAACGCAAAACCTGGTATTGTCTAAACTAGCACGTATGCTATCTGTCAGTCCCAGCAAAAGCGATGTAGTACTCATATTCCTTCTGAAGCCACATTGTACATCATTCAACAAACCATTGTTGTGCACGTAACAAATAATCTGTGACTTCAACACATGCTCAACAACTTTAGAACATATTGGCCAAATAGAAATCGGACGAAATTCTTGAGGCCCACCAACAACAGTCTTTTTCTTAACAGGAACAATCTTAGCTAATTTCCAAGCTGTAGGAAAAACAGATCTAGTTATTATCATGTTAACTAGATGTAAAAAATGCACAGAAAGCGGGCGGAAGGAAATCTTTAAAAACTTGAGGGAAAACTAGAGTTGGGCAATCTAGTTCACTTAGCGGATCGATTATTCTCGTTCCTTTTTTAAAAAGGAACTAGTTCCTTAATATAGTTCCTTTGCTCCATATAGTTCCTTTGCTCCATATACAGTGAGCAGCAAAAGTCATGGCACCCAATACAAATCAAAATTTCAAATATATATTTTTATTTCATGTATTCAATCCTATACTACAACAAATTAAAGTAATATTTAATTTTTTTATTAAAACAAAATATAAAACGAAATAGACATGGTGAAAAGTCCATATTTTTGCACAGCATAAGTCTTGGTACCCCTGGAGAAAAATAATGAATTATTTAATATTACTTAATTTTTACAATTAAATTGACTTAACTAATATTTGGTAGGATACCCCTTGAGTTTTAAAACTTCATTCAATCGTTCGGGCATTGAGTATACAAGTTTTTTAGTGTAGTCGGACGATATTTAACCCCATTCTGTCAGAAGTATTTCTTTGAGTTGGGCATTACTGAAAATTGTATGATTTCGGATTCGTTTATCTAGATGATCCCATAGGTGCTCAATCGGATTTAAATCGGGGCTTTGTGGAGGTGTTATCAGCATGTGTGGTGTATTGTATACGATCCAATTCTTAACGTCAATAGCAGGGTGTATGTTTTGGATCATTGTCCTGTTGGAAGTAATAATTATCACGAATGTTGAATTTTTCAGCACTTTGATTCAAATTTTGTTTCAAAATATTCGTGTAAACTGTTTTATTCATTATTTCCTCAATGAATATCAAATTGCCAACACCAGTTGCTGACATGCATCCCCATACCATTACTCCAACCCCTCCGTGCTTTACTGTTTTCCGAGTATTCTTTTTATTGAGCTCTTCGCCTTTTTTCCGCCACACCAAAGAGCGTCCATCCGACCCAAATATGTTAAATTTCGATTCGTTCGAGAAAATAACTTTTTCCCAGAACTCATTTGCCTTGTTTTTATAATCATTTGCAAAATCGACACGGTTCATTCTGTTTGTTTTGTTAACAAGTGTTTTTTTGCGGGCAGTGCGATCATTGAATCCACACTTCTTGATGCACCTACGTACCGTGTCTGCTGAAACTGCTTTCCTAAATGATTCTTTTAAGTCTGCAGCGATTTTAGGAGAGCTGGTAAATGGATCCTTTTTTTTAAAATACATTCAATTTTTCGTTCTTCTCTAATGTTGAGCTTCCTGGGACGGCCTGATCGCGGTTTACTTTAAATTTTATTTTCTTTTTTGTATCGATTAACTACTTTTTTGACTGCTGATTTGGTTCTGTTTATCATTTTACCTGTTTCCCATTTCATGGTTATTAATTATTATTTTTCGCTCTTCAATAGTTAGTTCTTTTCTATGCATTTAAAAAAAAATACTTGCTTCCACTAAGCAAATGCTTTTGGGAATGTGGAAAGTACCATTATTGTTTTAAAAGAGAATTTGACAAAACTCTAAATATTTGCCACCTATTTTACTAAATTCGTTTATCCCATAAATGATGTGTAATATCAGCTCTGACCAGGGGTACCATGACTTATGCTGTGCAAAAATTTGGAGTTGACACGATCTCGATTCTGTTTATGGTTTGTTGAAACAAATAAATGAAATATTACTTTCCATTGTTGTAGTATAAGAGTGAATACATAAAATAAAAAAAAAGTTTTAAATTTTGTAAATTATTTTTTGAGTAATTACTGAATACCTTTTTAATTGAATGGGGTACCATGACTTTTGCTGCACACTGTAGTTCCGACTCCTACATAGTCCCTTTGAATCTCTCTCCTTTTCAACGTTCTTTTTTTCGCTCACATAGTTCCGTGTTGACTTGTTAATAATAATAATTAATAATAATCTGCTCCGCACAATCAATACAGCGGAAAGAAAAACCATTGTCGTTTGCATTCACATCAACTAATTCATCTAAAGTATAAACGTTTTTTTAGTTGATTCCCAGCAAATTTTTCATTTAAATCCTCAACACTCCCATTATAATCATAAGACTTATCCGGCGAAAAACCCTTAGACTTTAGTGTATTCCACAGTTCCTTGTTACTCCGTTCACCTTCAAAAAGTAACGAATGGGCAATACTCCATGTTTTAAGTACCACAGATTTAGCTTTATTTCTCGCTTTGCAAAAATTGTTCCAATCTAATTCACTCCTAGTGCACATAAATCGCTTGAACGCCAAATCTCTGATCGATACAAAATAATAAATGTCTGGTGACAAAAACCAGTCATTATCAGAACTCTTAAATGCACGACTCCTTTTAACCGGGAACAAAGAATGTAATGATGACAGGCAAGCACTAAAGCACGCCCACTGATCATCAACATTACTCGAACTATATATAGGCATATATATATATACAAAATGTCATAACTTCCATAATTTTTAATATTTTTTTTTCTGGGAGATAGATCCTCACACAAATAGGATTTCCAATGGCATTTTATTTGTTGTTTTTGGGTTAAAAATAGGCATAAAACTATTTATAATATTCAAAATCGTCATAAAATTAGTATTGTGTATATATATATATATATATAGACATATTTAATACTTATACTTTTGTTGTAAGCTCCCTTTAAATTTATTAGCCAAAGATTTCGCACTCCCTGTAATCCAGCCCCGCACACAATGAGGAAAGATGTTCAGAGCTCTCTGACTCCTTTTCTGTCTTCCTTTGTTGCCTATTGGCAAGGATAGCCATCCTTTTAGGACAGGACAGCGAGCCGGCGGAGTGGTCTTCAGTGTGCTGGCAGTAAAAGCACTGGGTCACTCCTCGACGGGCATCCGTCTGTACCTTTAAGCTGCTGCAACCGTCTTCGCAGCAGCAGATATTGAGGGAGCGTCCGTCCCTTCCACCTCCATCGACGAGTTGAGGTCGCAAGCCGCATAGACGGCCGTCCTCCGAAATTTGGTAGCACTGTTAATTTTTACCTAAAAGATGGCAATTCAATTGAGAGCAAGAGAAAGGAGAATTAGAGTATGACGCTATAAATTTGAGTATGACGCTATAAGAAATACACGGCAAACGAGCGTCGCTGACCCTCTGTTTGCGTTTAGTCCAGATCTCCGATTTGCTCGATTTTACTCGTGACTGACAAATACTCCCGAGTGGGAGTAAGTAAAGGGTATACTCTCCACTCTTTTATTTTGTTTGGAAGTACTCGCGAGTACTCATTGATGAAGAAAAAGAGTGCGAGTCAAAATGTTCGAAATAGAGTAAGAGTTCACTCTAAGAGTGACTAATAAATTTGGTTGTTTGGTTATTTGTGTGTGTGTGTGTGTAGTAGCAAAATTTGATGTTGATCTTTTGTGTGCTGTGGGGAGATAGATTATGAACAAAAACCAACCGTGTGATTTAATTAATTCAATATTTTTCTAAAAGCATAAACCCAAAATTTTAAACTGGTATTCATTAAAAATGTAGAAAAGTATTCTACAACGTGTATCTTTTTTTACAAGCGCTGGTTTGAAAGAAAGCCCATCGATGCCTAAGTGGTTCATTATATAATTTTAGTATGAAAATATTGTCGAGGGTTTCAATTTGGTGGCTGGTTTGTCTTGCTGTAACTATTGGCGACATCGCGCCAAATGCTCTTTCTACGAAAAGCTAAAAACCAAACACCACAAAAAAATGTACACAAACAACATCAAATAAAACAAAGTTATCAAAAAAAAAAAAAGAAAGTACTCGGCAAGAGTGTAATCTGCTCGATTTCGATCGTGTTTCACTCCCACACGAAAACGAACGAAGCGCTTGCGCTCTTATTTGAATGGCAGAGAAAAATAGAGTTTACTCTATTTACTTTTTGTACTCCCGCTCGAATTCGATTAAAGATTGAAACTCGCTTAAGACCCGAGCAATTTTCGACATTCGCAATTGTTGCAAGAAATATAAATGTCATGCCAGAGCATTTCGGAGCTATGGTTTAGACTCTTAGGAGCGTGTTGCTCTCCGTCAGGGACGCCGACTTGTCCTCGAGCAAGTCGATCGTCCCATTCAGGATATTCACCGTATTTACTAACCTGAAGATCTGGATGTTTCTGTCCTCCTCAAATCCGCCGGTAACGTTAATCTTATTGTGGTTCTCGTCCAACCCCTCGTTGCTGCTTTCATAGCTATCATCGTCGTCTAATGAGCAGCTAGACGACTTGTCGCTGACAGGTAGCTTCCCTTCCATGACTGGTTTTTCACTTAACTTTTTTCACTTTATCACTTTCACTTTTCCGATATATGTGTCCACATCGACGGTCAGAACACAACTCGATCGAGATTGAGCTTAAGTACTACTTGTGAGGTTATACAAGATTATTGTCTAGTAATGGTTGTATAAAAAGGTAGTAAGGTGAGTGATGTATGTTTTGGTACTACAGTAATTTTCGCTTATAGTCCACAACTATAGTTGCACAGTTTTTGTGGACTATAAGCGAATTAATGGATTAATGTACTTTTTTTTTAAATAAAAATAAAGTTAATTAAAAACAAATTCATATATTTATTTAAATGATATCAATTGTTTAAACAATAACAAATTATTTGGTTTACTTCAAATGCTTTGAAAGCTTATTGTAATGAAAAAAAATAAAGTATGAGATTCATTTTAGGCTTTTGGAGGATAAAATCAAATGTATAATCAAATTGTTCACAATTTTTCAAAAAACGAGTTTTGTTAACCCTACGGTCAATAACCGGGCAAATTTGTACCTTTTTTTGAATAAAAATGCTATACAATTTTTAATAATGGAGATATTTGGATCAAATTTTGTGGAATCTTTCTTGAGGTATTTTCACACATAATCGAAGAAAAAATATAGATATTTTCCATATATATAATTTTTACAATTTTTTAAAGTTATTACCTACGTGGATCAATAACCGTGGTACATTTGTACCCATCCAAAGATAGCTCTGTAATTCATTAAAAATTTGACTATCGTGAGGTTTTTTGTTTTAAATTAGTCTACACGGATCTAGTCTAGATGTAGAACTCAAAATTATATATACATTAAAATAATATATATTTAAATCCATGCTTAAATGATAATCTATCTAAAACAATCATAGTAAATTCGTTATAGCTTTCGAATGGGTTAAGCTTTTATAGTTATTTTGTGGTCCTAGACAACATGGGGCCATAAGGGCGACTCGTGGAAGTCAGAAACTACCTTGGTTTTCTCTTGTACAAAATATGTTTTTATTATGTACAAAATATGTTATAAAATACAACCAACATTTTTAAATTTGGTTTTTTACTTTTATGACGTAAAAATTGTCCAAAGCACAAACATGTACTCGCTTCTGCTCGTCACTGTACGTATGTACAAAGAAGTACTAAAACAAACAGTAAAACATCGGAAGGGATGGATGTGGATCTGTAAAATCTGGTACACAGCTTTGTCCAATATAAGGAATTCAGAACGTATGAACAAATTTTATAAATTAGTACTAAAGGTACTAAAAAGTAGGGGAGAAGGGGGCACCTTTGAACAGCGCTCATAAAATCTTGGTTTATAATTGTTTAATTTAGATTTGTATAAAAATAATACTTTTTATTTACCCCTGATGTGGTCTTCAATTATTCGTTAAAATGTATGCGCTACGGTTTATTGCAACCTTGAGTTAGCGCTTTTGACGTTTTAACGAATAATCAATTGTCACTTGTTTTTTGCCTACTGTCATTCGGACAAACAACGCGCATATTGTTGCGAGCACATATCGATGTGCATAGAAAGGTAATATCGTTACCACCAACCAAACAACGAAATCAACTAGTGAATATTATTACTAAGAAACCTCTGTGTTTTTATTCTCTATTTACTTTCACGGCACATTGCGTCATAAAACACCCTTCCCTACGGTCCACTGCTCCTCGCATTGGGCGTACCGGCTCCCATCGGCGGAGCCCCTTTGAGCTAAACATTTGGTCAATTCGAGCCAGATTGAACCATCGATTGAAATTGGATCATCGATCACTCCTGGAAATTGCCATAATAGAAAATACAGTCCATTCATTTAAATTGCAAGGTACGTATAGTGGAGTGTTTGTGAGCCCGCGAAAGTAAATTGTCACGACCATAACAAAACACTCGGTTTTGTCCAAAGGTCGCTTTGCAACGACACAAAACCCCTCTTGTTGTTTTCCCACCAATCGTGGCTTCTAATTTGGATGCTTGCATTCGGCAGCATCAGAATCAAAACAAAAAGCAAAAAATCCATAATCGCGGAAATCGTTGCTTTTATTTGTTTGTTTGGTTATTTTTCTAAAACAACAAAACTTATTGAACCTTTCGTTTTGTCGGTACTCCCTGCAAAAAATTTTGTTGTTGAAGAAATACTTTTTTTCATTTTGCTTTACTGTCTAAAGCAAAAACTGCAAAATTGTTTCGTTTGTTTGTCACCCATTCAATTGCTTGTTGTTGTTGTTACATTTATTCTAATTTTTTCGTTGTAACAACAGTCGAATTTCTCGTCTGTTTGCTTTATGGTAAACAACAACACTGTTTGACCGTCCAACTACATCACTGCTAGCTTTGTTGTTGTTCTCTGATCAGCACTTGTTTTTTGAGCATTGTTAGATCAGTGAACTAACATAACAAACGAAGGAAGAATATTTTTTTGTTATTCTTCTTTCTGTTATGAACGCATAGGTGGAGTACCTGCTTACGTTGGTTAATCACTTGTGAGGAATACTTTTTGTTTATTTCTTTTTGAAGGGTATTTTTCTGCTTGGCCAACCTTTCGGGACTTGTTTAGCGCCATATTTATAAATAATCAGATGTCGAACGTATGTTCTATTTGTTGCACAAGACAACTGGAGATGCTATGGAAATAGTTTCGCAATTTCACCTAACCAATCGCGGTTTCTCTCTAGCTTGGAAAGCACTCAACAGCGAATTCGACAATACTCGGGTTTTTGTAAATAGTCAGTTGTCGTCGTTGTTCAATCTTCCGATTTTCGATAAAGAAACGATCTCTGGTTAAAACACATTCGACAAGGTATTAATAGTTGCATAACCTCTATGTTGACATAAAATGTCCCCACGGATCAATGGGATCCGATTCTCGTGTTTATTTGTCAGCAACGTTTACCTAGAACTACACTGGAGTTATGGGAAGAAAGTGTGAAAAACAAATCGGGTCTTTCCTCGTGGAAAGATTAAGACAGCTTTCTTTCTTTTGCAAAGGATAAACAGGCTCGTGTGTTTGGAAAGCTACGAGAAAAGTATCTGAAAGTATCTGAGTCGCTAAATACAGCTTCTAAGCCCTTATCGAAACGTTTGTCTCCCTCTTAAATAAGAAAATCGTGTTCTCTATGTCGTGAGAAACCCCATCGCCTACATTTGTGCCAGAAATTCATTGAGTTATCCCCAGCAAATAGGTTTGCATTGGTAAAGCAACACGATCGTTGCATAAATTGTTAGTCAAAAGGACACAAGCTAGTAAATTGCACTAGTAAAATAAATTGTTCGAAATGTGGTCAACGTCACCACACTTTATTGCATCGCGAGTCAACAAAACCGAATAATTCCGTGGCTCCAGCGGCTACGTCAAGCTCGACAAAATCGTTGTCAGCTTCAGCCCCCGTTTTTCGTCCCTTGAAATATACATCAGCGACTCTGTTCGAAAAAATGCCGTTCGAAAGAAATGCGAAGTAAACTCTGAGATTTTCTTAAAAAGAATAAGATATAGGACCTATCAGTATCTGAAATAATTCTAATTTATACTAATTATTCAAATATAAATTGTATATTGTGTAGCTTAACTAAAGTACGACGTAGCGGGCCTATGCTAGTTATTTTATAAATTGTTGATTTGTCTACATTATATTTGGCGCTCAATTGTCCACAGCTCAATCCATTTTCTCCATAGTCTTTAAATAATTTAAATTTTTTCTACATACTACCATTTTCGCAACTCCTATGAATTTAACAATTTTTGACATTCGCAATTGTTACAAGAAATATAAGTGTCATATTAGTTCAAAATATATGAAGATAATTTTTTTCTATGCAATGTTAGTTTTGCATGCACAGAAAATGTGCCCTTTAAACGAAAATGGAATGTAGGCGAAGTGGACTAAAAATCAAATAATTTGTATGAATTTGGCCTTAAAGCGTAATGGACTATAAACGAAAAGTACTGTATTTCCAAAATATGTACATAAGTAAGTAATAAAATTTATTGAGCCTTCTTTCTTAGCAGGTACTGGCGTGAGAATTTAAATACTAATATGTATATAACTATATCACAGATTGGGGCGAGGATTATCAATAGTCATCCACGGTGTGTCCCAAGACTCTTCTTGGTGAAAAAATCTGGAAGTGCGTATTGATCGGGATCGTTGACAAGGTTTTCATTTATTATATTTCTTTCAGCTCCATATATATCATTAAGTTGGTTGTTATCATGTACTTCTAGATTGTCCACAAATCTCCTCTGCAGATATGAAGTACCTACATACCTACAGAATGGCACAATGTTGGCACTGCTATAAATATAATGATTTGAGAAGCGCTTCGTGAGATTTTGGAAATTCTTTCCAATAAATTTTCTCTGGATTCTACGATCAAACAATTGGATTTCTTTTTTGGGGAGATGGAAAACCACATTGAGAATCCATAGGAAATGATAGGACGAATGGCATTTAGTGCTCTGAGGCAGATAAGCATTTAGTGCTCTGAGGCAGATAAGGATTGCACACGATGAATGAAAAACGACCAGCAGCCTTTTTCGTTTTCTTCAATGAGGCTCTGGCGTGATCATAAAATTTAAAAAGTTTATTTATATTGATTCCCAAGTATTTTAAGGTATTCATAAACGGGATTTCTACACCATTGAGAGAGAGCTGTAATATAATGGATTCAGACACTACACTTCTATGGCATTTTCCTGAAGCGTTTCTGATGTAAATTGCCTCCGACTTTGCTGCGTTTATGGATATTCTCCAGGTGTTATAATACTCACTTATTATATCCAGATGATGAGGCGCATTAATGAGAGTATTTATTGGTGAGTTGTGGTGACTATAAATGAGGCAATCATCTGCATATAGTATAGCCTTAGAATTTTTGTACTCATGAGGGAAAGCGTGCAGGAACAAATTGAATAGGAATGGTGACAAAACGCTGCCTTGGCGTACACCGCTTTTAATAGCCCCAAAGTTTGACATGGAGTCGTTGATAATCACAAAACGGATCAACGCCAAGCTCTGATAATTTGTAGATTATTCCTTTATGATATACCGAATCAAACGCCTTCTGAATATCTAATGAAATCGCAACGGTGCATACTTTCTGCCTTAAGTGACTGGTTATATCGCTGCGAAATTTAAGTATCGCATGATTTGTAGAGTGTGCAGCTTCGAAGCCAAATTGAAAGGAGGAAATAAGATGCACAATGAATTCATTTTCCAGCTTTTCAGGAAGAGGCGTTCGAATACTTTTTCAATATTTGAAACTAAGGAAATCGGGCGAAATTCTTCTGGAGTAATGCTGCTAGGTTTCTTCTTACCTGGTATGATCTTAGCAATCTTCCACGGCACAGAAAAATATCCGTTATTTAGGCAATTATTAAAAATAATTTTAAGAAGTTTAATGGCAGATTTCGCAGAGTACTATCTAAAGATCCAAAATCTGTAGGTAGTATTAGGCGAAGTGATGGAACGTGGACAAACTCTGGCAGTGAGGCTCTTGGTCTTCTATCGTCAATCCACTTTCCTGGTTGTAATGACTGTAGGGAGGGTGCGCAGTGTGTGCATCAGCCTACAGTTCGAACGAGGGAGTAGGAGAAGTTGATGGAAAATACTACAAGCTACCCAACACTTGTATGGGCGATAAACAGTTAGCAGAGTCTTTTGGTAGCGTATGACTCGGCTTCCCGGCTTTCGGGATGAAGGTCACTGTTATCTCTTTCCATAGACTTGGTATATACGACAGAAGTAAACAAGCCCTAAAGATGTCTTTTAGAGATGCCAATACTCGTTCATCTGTGTGCTGCGGCATGGCCGGTATTATACCATCTGGACCAGGAGACTTATAGGTTTCAAACCTATCCTGCTGGTTGAGGGTATGTTCCTAATGACAATTGCAGACATCCTGGAGGATGCCTTTTCAACCCTGCCTAGCTGGGCTTACGCCAAAGGTCTTGGTGTAAACCCCACTAAGACGGAATTGGCGCTCTTCACTAGGAAACTCCTCCCATCACTGGGAGGATTGACTTTAACCCTTTCTGAAGAACCAAAATACCTTAGCACCATCCTTGACCGCAAACTAACGTGGAATAGGAATGTTGAGGAACGCTCTATGAAAGGACTGCTAGCACTCTACTCATGTAAGAACTCCATAGTTAAGAGCTGGGGATTAAGACCCGAGATAATACACTGGCTGTGTATGACGATTTTCCTACCCATTTAGCAACAAAAAGATGCTGCTGACAAAATTAAGTTTAGTACAGCGATCGGCTTCAATTCTGATCACCGGAGCGTTACACCACATGCAGCCTTGAACGCAATTCTGAATCTCCAACCACTGGACCTTCAGATTAAATTCCAGGAGGCCAGGTGTGCACTGAGGCTACAGGAAACGGATGCCTTGAAATCGCTGAACTATGGTCATGCTAGCATCCTAAACATAACGCCAGGGGGAATAGTCGTATTAGTGGCTATGTTCCCTCTCACAGAGACTTTAATGACATCAAAGTAGAGTTTCCTAGTAGGGAATCCTGGACTAGTGGCTCCTTACCTCTGCTGGTCTGTCATTCTTTACAGACGGGTCAAAGATAGAGGAAGGCACTGGTGCAGGCGTTTACTGTAGGGATTTAGAATAACTCATATAAACTTAACAATCTTTGTAGCGTTTTTCAAGCAGAAATCCGTGCAATCACGAAAGCGGCTGAGATAGTAAAATCACTTACTGCCGACATTACGGGACCGGTTACTATATATGTCCATAGTCAGGCGGCCCTCAAAGCGGTGAAGTCGCGTACAATAAATTCAAAGCACTACCTGATTGCAAATCCGCTCTGAATGATATACGACAGATAGTAAGTTTATGTTGGGTTCCAGGACATTGTGACATTGAAGTCGTCCAATCTTCCGATTGAGAGATCTGTGAAACCTCCCATCGGCTATTTCATTGGCAGAATCTGTACGTTCTACAGCGAGGTAGCCGGCAACAGATGGCTTGCAGAATCTCGAAATCTATCTGGCCTGAATTCTCTCCCAAAAGAACGTCTTCGCTGCTGACACACAATAAGAGGGAGATCAAAATCGTTGTGGGGATCATAACAGGTCACTGCAAGATTAGATCTTTCACTTCGAAGTGGGACTCCAGTGGAGAGGGTTACTGTCGTCTATGTGAGGACGAATAAGAACTAGAAACAATAGAACATATCCTCTGAAAATATCCATCGCTGATTAGCAGAAGACATAAACAGTTTGGAAGATATGAAATTGATAATCTAGCCTTCTTCTTTAAAGTAGATCCAAACCAGATTCTAGGCTTTGTCAAGAATTTGACATGGCTAAAATAACCGTTCTTCCGCTCTTCTTCTCTCGCTATCTTTTATCCTTGCTCGTCCACTCTCTCTCTTTTCTTTTCAGGTAAAAAAGGATGATCACAATGGACATAGTCTCCGAGTGGACGGTTGTTACTAACAACCGTACATCACTAATCTAACCCTATCAAGCAACCAATTGTGTTGTCAATATTATACCCCCATGATACATTTTTTGAATTAAGGTCACCACGGAAAATAAAACCATTGTTTAAGCGAGAATAGATGTGTAAAATAGTTAAATAGTTTGCCTTTAATTTGAAAGGTCGTAGCCGTTGAAATCTGTCTACTCCTCATTATTACATCCTTGTAATAGTATGAGGCTGACAGATTTCAACGGACTGTTGTTTACATTTTGCTATTGCGCCACCTTTAGGCATCTATGTGTCAACAAACAACATTGTTATTACTTGATTAACTCTCGTTGTAACCTTTCTACTGGCCACACATATTGTTGTGAACACTTAGGCTTAAATTCTAAGCAGCGCACATATCGTTGTGCTAAAGGTAATATCGTTTACCAACAATAAATATCGGCATTGGTCGAACCTTTTAATAATAAATATCGTGTTTTATTTTCTATTTCTATATTTGCTCACGAGTACGTATTGGGCGTACTGACTCAATTGGAGAATCTGTTGCACTGTACCTGCCAACCACCCAAGTCCCTATAGTGCGGACTTAACATTTGGTCCAATCGAACCGGATATTCCAGCGGACTACATCTGGAATTTTATACAGTCCACCTAAATTAATTAATACTGGTAGTGCAAGTGAGCAAAAACAATAATAATAAAGTGTTTCGTTTGTTTGTGTGGCCGTCGTTACAACGCGTCACGGATTCCCTCCTTTTGTTGACGATCGGTCAAAGTCCATTCGCGGACAGGCATACGGGAATATTTGTACCAAAACAAAAAGTGATAATTCTTCTTTACATTTGATTACTTTTTGTTTTTCTCTAAATTCGTAGAGAAAATATCGTTTACTTTCTTTAATTTGTTCTTGTAAAATTCGTTGAAGAACTTCGCTTTTATTCCATTTCTATTGATCTTTTGTTTTGCATATCATCTACTGCAAAAATACACAAAAATATATTCATATATACGCATGTGACATACGTACGTTTACAGCCTATTCGTGGCTACCTATTCGTTGATTAACACACGCACGTATAGTTACATACTCCAGCATCGTCGCTTTGTTGTTCTGGCTAGTTGGTCAGCCAGTCACTTGCATGCAAATAAATATACACACGTATGTAATGGTGTTTCTACACGATATGTATTTTACATATGTGCTGTCACTTTTTTACATATGGAAATCGAACTCGTCATGTGAAACATACGGAAATTTCAATGTGTCAAAACGATATGCAATTAAATATGTATTTTTTCCGAATAGGACGCGCTCTATTTTCGTATGTGAAACATAAGGAAATCAGCTGTTTGAATGAAACACATTGTTGGAAGAAAATATTTCAATTGCAATTCAAAACAAAAGGATGAAAAGGCAACAATTACAAATTATTATTTCGTTTGTAGGTGTTTAATAAAAAAATGATGTTGATTTAAGAAAAAATAAAAGTGTTTTTTGTTTATAGGTTATGTCATATGTAAAATACATATGCCGATTTGAACACAAAAATAAATGTTTTGTGTACACTGCTAATTTTGACACACATAAGGAATTACATATGGATGAAATAAGTGACAGCACATATGTAAAATACATACCGTGTAAAAACACCATAAGCATACATATTACATTTTCGCATATTCCCTTTTCTGTTGTGTCCGTTTTATTGCACGGTCTCCGGCCAGTGTATTATTACATAGTCCCCGGCTGGTATATTAGGACAGTGACACACATTATTATTTATTATTTTATGGTAAATATAATATTTGTGTCAGGGAATAATATTTACATAATTTTGGACATTTTAAAATCCAGTGCACCCTACAATCGGTCAATTGGACTTTTGTATAGTGTATGGTGCATATTTAGCATATCGTTGCTTATATTAATTTTTTAGGATTTTAAATATTTATCTTTAATTTTGCGTATCGTTGCAAATTATAAACATTTATCGATTTTTTATTTGTATTTAATATTTCTTGTGCATTTTAACCATCAATTCGATTTTAGTATCTTGTGAGGTGTATATCTAGCATATTGTTGCTATTTTTTAATTTATTGCAATTTTATTTATTTGTGCATATAGCTGCAAATTATTTCAGTTTTTGATTTTTAATATATGTTTAGTAATTGTTGTGAATTCTAAAAGTGCTCTATTGTTTAGGGCGTAATTGTGGTATTGCAAATTAATAATTTTGAAGATTTTAATATTTATTTGATTTTTATTTCGATTTTTAATCGTAAAAAAGCTACAATCGGTAGCTGTGTTTTTTTCATTGTCTGCTACAATTGGTAGTTTGCTTGTGGGATTTTGAGCTACAGTTGCACTTTCCTATTTGTTTCCGACCCGTTTTAAGGAGAAATATTATATTTGCTGTATTTGGTTAGAATTTTATCTTGTAAGTTTGTTAATTTCGCTATATTTAACTTTTGTTTGTTATTAATTTGAAGACATTTGACATATTTTGTGAATTATTATTTAACTTTTTGAAAGTTTCTATCGTTTCGTTTACATTTCAGTTGATTTCGACATATCTTTTGTCTTTTATTCTCCACTGGCCTTTTTGTTTGAACTTAGAATTATTTCATATTTTTTGTTAATTTGATAAAAATGGCTTTCACCCCTATGAATTTATTTATCCGTGCTTCCACCTCTATTGTGAGATTCACTGCACACTTCGGTGCATTGAAGGAAGAAGAATTGGATATATATGATCTTGAGGTTAGAAGTGAATAAATTAAAAAATTGTGAAAATCGGTCGAGGAAACTTTTAATAATTGTCTCTCCCACATTGAAAATCCTGAAGAGCTTGATATGCTATATAGTAAATATGAGGTTTCGTTTAAAGAATATATGCGTTATTCTTCGGTTATAAAAAGAATGTTATCAAAGTTAAGGAGTTTGAATAAATTGCCTCTTAACTCTTCTCATAGGAGTTCGGTAGAGTCGTTAACGGAAAATCCCGACAAAATTTCTTCGGAAAACCTTTCGGTAGATGCCACCGTTAAAAACGTGAGCTCTTCGTCCCACACTTCATGTGATGTGGGAACACAGGCTTCTAGCTCCACAATAATGAATATTGAGAAAACTAGAATATGCCAAAGCTTTGTCGTAGAGCCTCCAAAAAGAGATAACCTTCATAATCTTGCGATTCCTCCCTGCAGTATCGAAATTTTCAGTGGAAATATTATTGATTGGCCCACATTCAGTGATTTATTTAGTGCGGTATATATTAATAACTCCCGATTGACAGACATTGAGCGTCTATGTCATCTGGTGAGTAAAACTAGTGGTGAGGCTCGAGAAATCGTCTCGAAATTTCCTTTGACTCATCGGAGTTTTGAACCTGCGTGGAATGCCTTGAATTCCACTTATGATAATCCACGTCTTATTGTTCATAGCCATTTGAAAATGTTGTTTGGCCTTCCTGTGCTGAATCAGGAAAGTAGGAATTAATAGTTGTCTTTCCGCAATGGCAATCTATGACATACCTACGGATAATTGGGATCCGATCGTGGTATTTACTTGTTTGCAAAAATTACCCAAATTGACACACGCTTTATGGGAGCAAAGTGTAAAATCCAAATCGTCTCTTTCATCTTGGAAAGAGTTAGATGCATTCTTGACAGAGAGAATTCGTACTCTACTGTGTTTGCATGAGATGAGAAATGGTAGTACTGTGTCAAACTCAAATAATAGAAAGAGTTCCGTATCTCGTAAATGTATAGCTTCCAATCCTCGTTCGTCCTCTGATTCTTGTTGCGTTCTTTGTTTAGAGCAACACCGATTACACCTTTGCCATCGGTTTGTAGATAGTACACCTGCCGATAGATTTAAATTAGTTAAAAGGCATCGTTTGTGTGTAAATTGTCTTCGTAGGGGACATGAAGTCAAAAATTGTAATAGTCGTTATTGTCGAAAGTGCAATCAGAGACATCACACTCTATTGCACAGAGATAGCTCTATGGTGAGCAGTCCGAGTTAGATGGTGACTCCCACAAATTCCAATTTGTCTTCTTCGGCTCCATCATTTCGACCCCGAAGTTTGAATAATTGTTCGTCCTTCTCCACTGTGATTGATCCATCCACATCGGCAGGCACTGCTATTCGACAAACATTTCACGCGTCGCAGAACAAAACAGTTCTATTGGGAACAGCCATGGTCAATATTGTTAACCATGGTGCTTGTTATCCTGCTCGAGCGCTAATAGATCCGGCTTCTGAGTCGTCTTTCATTTCCGAACGACTTCAGGAGAAATTTAAATTGCCGGTTAAACCCACAATTTCGACAATTCGTGGAGTAAATAGTACTGTTGCCACAACTTGTCGAAAAATATGTTCATTTAAACTGGGTAGTTGTCGTAATAGGTCTCACAGTTTGGAAACGTCAGCATTGGTAGTAGATTCCATATCGGGAAATCTTCCATCCATTTCGATTACTTCGGATCTTAAATCGGATTTGTCAAATATAGTTTTGGCAGATCCCGATTTCCTTGAATCTCGTCCAGTAGATATTTTGATAGGAGCAGACTTATATCCACAAATCGTAAAAAATCATAGTTTTCGACTTTCGTCTGGATCGCTGCTCGCTCAAAATACTAAATTTGGCTGGATAATTACTGGTCCTATAACATAAATTGTTTTCGTAAATCGTACGAAATCGTAGTAAGGCGGCCCTCAATAAACAACACCCGATTTGGCTCACATATCGCGGGGTCCCTAATGACCCTTTCGTTTCGCGGGGTCCCTAATGGCTCTTTCGTTCCGCGGGGTCCTTCATGGATCTATCGTTTCGCGGGGTCCCTAATGGTCCTTTCGTACCACAGGTTCTTTCTGGCCTCATTTGACCGCGGGGTCCCTAATGGCTCTTTCGTACAATAGATCCATCATGATCTATGTAATGGCTCGATCGTTAGCATGTAAGATTGTTTTTTGAAAAAAGTAAAAAAAAATATTTGGAAAAAATAAAAAAAATGTAAAAGGTTTTGCTCACACATGCACTATGCTGTTATTTATAATTTATCATATTTGTTAAAAGATATGGGTGTTACAAGGGAGGCGGCAAATGTTTAAGCGAGAATCGATGTGTAAAATAGTTAAATAGTTTGCCTTTAATTTGAAAGGTCGTAGCCGTTGAAATCTGTCTACTCCTCATTATTACATCCTTGTAATAGTATGAGGCTGACAGATTTCAACAGACTTTTGTTTACATTTTGCTATTGCGCCACCTTTAGGCATCTATGTGTCAACAAACAACATTGTTATTACTTGAGTACTTTCGTTGTTACTGACTGGCCACGCACATATTGTTGTGATCGCGCTTAAATAGTAAGCCATCGTACATATTGTTGTACAATAAAGGTAATATTGTTTACCAATAAATATATATATATCGGCATTGGTCGAACCTTTTATTCATAAACATATTGTGTTTTATTTCTATTTAATTTTTGCTCACGAGTACGCATTGGGCGTACTGACTCAATTGGAGAATCTGTTGCACTGTACCTGCCAACCACCCAAGTCCCTATAGTGCGTATTTAACAACCATCATAAATAGATGTTGCTAAAAGGCAGCTATTGATACCATTGATAAGTTCTTGTGGGTTGTAGTGCATGGGATGCAAAGAGATCCCAGCAATGGACCATAGTTTAACTTAACTTTTTTAAGAGGCGCAAAAATTTGTCCTTGGCCTCGTCTTTTCACATTTTGCTATATTCAATAAGAATATGTTGATTTCCTGTTCAAGGGACAGTTCCTCTGGCTGCAAAAATATGCTAGTCAGTTTCAAAAATTCGTCAACTATGGGCGGTTTTGTACTGCAGTTAGGTGCAAGTTGGAAAAGGCTCGAAAACGTACGATCTGGTGTGACTAAGCCATTTGATAACCCCAATTTGACATTTTGTTTTGCAGCTTCTTTGATTTCCAAAGCTTTATGTATACGTTCTTTTCGTTTTGCAGTGTATATTTTGAAACTGGGACAACCCTTCCCATTAGCAGTATGGCCAGCTGCATTGCAGTTTACACAGAATGGTTCAGAAGAATCTGACTTTACCACTGGCACTGGCCAGGTAGATGATTTTGATCACATTTTACATATTTATACTGGGAAGTAAAATTTTTTGATACGTAACCCCATCTTTGGCAGCGTCGACATTGTATTTCTTTGTCCTTTCTTATCGGTTTCTCCCAATAAACTGACTGTTTTTGTATGAATTTAATGTATAAAACATCACTGGTGTGGTAGCGAAGGTCACAAAATTTCCCACTCCTAGGTCTATAAAAATAAATATTGAAACCGGCCTCTTGTTGGTGACATTAGAGCCTGGCAAGTGCTCTAATGTCACCAACCACACCAGGGATTAAATCATCAAAGAATTGTTTCAGTTTATCTGTATCAATGCCTCTTAACACAACGGGGATTTTTTTCAATTCCATCGGAGTATAGGAATAAGCTTGCACTGGTATTTCAAGCAGTTTCTCTAACATTGCGCTTCGGGGTCTGATAAATAAAGTTTGTACCTATTCAGACCAGTGTTTTTAAGTTTGTAATCAATTTTTGGTTCCATGGCTTCTAGTTGTTCTACTAGGCGTTTTACATTTACATTTTAGAAAAAAATAGGCGGGCAAAAAGTTTTGCTGGGTTTCTGATTTGCAGACAATGTTTTGCCAACATCATTTCTATTTCCAACTCTGCAAACATTGCAAACCTGTTTTGTCTATTAGGATCATAATTTAATCCTGTGATATCAATGTCCGTCGGTGGCGAGTCATCTTCTAGCCGCAATCGCTTGTTGTTATTGTTGTTTACACCATTGCTGAAGAATGTTGTTTTCTGGACGACTGGATTTTTTTTCTGGTTGGTCCAATTTATACCCTAGTTACTGATAATCATGAAATAAGTTCGCTATGTTTGGCTGATATTAAATCAGCTAATCGTGATATTGTTATCGGTATACTTAATAATGGATCTAGTGCCAATTTGTCGAAGTAGTGTACTTCCCAAATAGCATAGTAACCAATTTATAATTTCAATATATAACTTCTCTATCTTAGCCCTTCTTGGGCTGCTCTGTCGATAAAAGTATTTTCGGCCGAATTTAATAGATGCAACATTCTGTGGTAAGAATTAAATGATTTTTAGTCGATCATTTTATTTATACCAGCACAATATTGCAATATTCAGCTTGTTGGCGCGAGAATCGTCAGAGGCCGCGTTTGTCCCTTTGAGAGCACTCCAAAGATGTCTGTTTAACTTTTAAATAATTTATTGTGAATTCAGGTTCTATTTGGTTTACAGGATTTTAATAAATAAACTTAAATATAAAATGATGGAATGAGTGTTGATTCGGATGACCGTGAAATTTAAAATATATGGGTGTGGTTGATGATGGTGATGATTTGACGTGGTGGAGGCGGCGGAGGAGGACAAGAAGGAGGAGGCTTCAAAGTTGTATGAACTCTCGGCTTCTATTCTCACGAACAACTGACAAAAATTTCGAATGATGAAATAATCTGACATTTAAATGTCAGAGTTGATTAAGTGTTTTCAACGGCGGCAACACTGCTGGTATAAATAAAACGATCGACTAAGAGTCTAAACGCAACCAGAGAGTCACGAGTCAGCGTCATACTTTTTAGCCGGCGTGAAAACCAAACGCAAGTGTTGGCGTTAGCGGCACAAAATGTCAATTATTTGTTTTCATTTTCTGACAGAAAATTTTACGTTGTGCAAACCAAAATCAATTTATTATTTAATAAACAATAATGTCAAGGAACTTGGATAAATTATTTTTCTTCCATTTTATTATTAATTCGTTAAAAAAAACGTCCACAATCTTTGAAAATATTTGTTTTTTTAATAGCACTGCCATATGTTTTGATAAAAATTCTCATTGAAATTTGGTAGCACTGTTGATTTTTACCTATAATATGGCAACTCAATTGAGAGCAAGAGAGAAATTTTGAGTATGACGCTGAGCAAAAATGAATAAAATCTATTCTAGCGTCATGCCGCTAGACGCGAACGTCAGCCGTCGCGATTTCCCGTTGCCAATAACAAACACACGGCAAACGACTGTCGCTGACTCTAGACTCTATGGTTGTGTTTAGACTCTAAAAATCTTTTAAAATCCAAATAAAAAACACAACAATGTTTCACTTTAAATAAGGAACATCTTACCACAAGTTAACTACTGTCCTAAAATACCACAATAGCATAAGAAGTAAAATGCATTTATGGTGCGTCACACATCGACAAGTCATCATTCTGTATAATTCGCATTGAATAAAAAACGAAAAACCACGAATCAATCAATATATGCACAGTCATTAGACCCTACTGGTTACTTTTCCAGTAATACTTAATCAATACGTTCTATTTTAGAGAGTAAAGGTAAGATCACACTAGACAAATATTTGACGAAAATTATCAAATATTTCTTTGACATAATCTGACCACAAAATATTTTCAATGGCAAACACAAAAACTGCTGATTTTGGGCAAACAAAATTATTTGACAGTAAACTAAATTTTGCGTAAAGTGTCCACAATGAGAACGCCGACTAGCAAATACTTTCCTTATTTTTGGGCAAACATTTATTTGTCCTTACAATATTTTTGTACGGACAAACAATGGAAAATAACAGCTGATGAATTCATTGTGTTGGTATTAATATTGTTGGAATTTGAAAACAAAACATTTTTGACACTTTATCCAATCAAATATGGCATTTTTTATGAGTGGAAAACATAATTTCAGGCCCTAGGTACGCTTTCAAACCGAATGAGCTTATTATTGGCATTTCGAATTCTTTTTGGGGAAGACATCGTCTCCCAATGTTCAACATAGGTCAATATTTGTATATATGTAGCTGCGATATAATGGCAAAGCCCAATTTTCGTTCTGTTGTAGGTTTTAAAGATATTTTCAAGCGATGTGGCCGTGGTTTGCATTTGGGATTTATATTAAGTAAAAACCTTTATTTTGTATTTCGGGTTCTCAGCTGGTAAATTATCTCGTCACATACAATTTTCAAATCTCCACATATGGCCTAGACAAACATGGAGTTTTGACATATTCTCCATATAAAAGTCCCGCCCCATTTGGTACAATGCGATTAAATACCTTATTAATAATTTAAAAAATAATCAAATTTGGCCATAATTTCTTTTCAATACCATAATTTCTCTCAATATTTGCTGGCAAATAAATTTATGCTTTCTGACAGTTTGATCAAACTGTTTCATGGCGCAAATATACATATTTTCCAATGTGACCACACGTCAAACATGTTTTCCCATTTCATTATTTGACACTATTTGCTCACTGTTTGAGCAAACAAAATGTGTCAAATATTTGAGTGTGCAAATTTGACATTTTTTGGGGCAAACAAAAAATAGACATTTGAGTCAAATATTTGCGTAGTGTGACTTTAGCTTA
Source organism: Musca vetustissima (assembly GCF_032173495.1). Classification (NCBI taxonomy): domain Eukaryota; kingdom Metazoa; phylum Arthropoda; class Insecta; order Diptera; family Muscidae; genus Musca; species Musca vetustissima. The sequence continues at coordinate 57,073 of NW_026885456.1, forward strand.
AGGCTATGTTTAGACTACTAAATCCACTCGATCTCAAACGATTATATTTGGCGTATACGCTATGGAATTGACATTTGAGATCGAGTGGATTTAGTATATCTAAACGTAACTTAAGCCGATTTTATTGTCTTCTGGGTAATAGTGAGAGTAGTAAGCAGACAATATCCATTACGATTTTTGAAAAATATCTTGTAATTTCATTTAAAATACTTGAAATGTACTTTTTATACAATTCATAAAATAAAAAAAAATGTTTGTTGACTCTTGTCAAAATTTAAAATTAACGGTAGTCCATTTAAAGCAGCTGATGTCTTTATTAACTGTCAAAGTGGTAAATTTTACTTGAATTCGATGTGCAATGCTGCCAACTCTTTGAAATATTATAAGGAAAAATTTGACAGATAATCGAGACAAAAAAATGTTTTTGATTGAAATACATCGAATTGTGCTGGATAAATCTTACACAGGAAGAAATTTACCCAGTAACATTCAGTAAGTTCTCACTGTAGAACTGTCAAACAACATCCAGTAACATTTAGTAACAATTGTTGCGAAATATTTATAAATTTTCATGAACAACGGTCAAACGAGATAATGAATGGGGGAGAATTGGAAAATGCATAATTTTGACGCAAACCATTATTTGTGTGTCTAAACAACAATGACATTTTTAAAGAAATTGCGACGAGATTTTTCACGTGAAATTTTTCACATTTGTCTACTGATCTACCATAAAATCTACAGGTGGAAGATACTGTAAGAAAACTAAGGTCGTCCGATAAGGCCAGATGATTTCACTCGAGCTGTCAAAATTTTGTTATGAATGAATTGTTATTTAAACCTTATAACAATACAAATGTGAAATATAAAGAATGCACAGCATCAAAACAATAAACAGCTGTTTCACATGCCATGTTGCCATATTTTCAAACTTTGATTTATTTTCTTTTAATTACAAAGCAGTTATACAGCGCATTCTTTATATTTCACATTTGTATTGTTATAAGGTTTACATAACAATTCATTCAGAATAAGGCGAGAATGTGAAAGCGAATTTTTTTTTTTACATGCGAGATATCTCCCTGGCGAATATTCAGAATAAGGCTCAATATTTGTTGTGGATGTATAGAGGCATGGGTTTTTAAAAGAATATTTTTTGTGGACCCACAGAGGCATGGAAGTATTTTTGGTGGACCTATAGAGGCGTGGATTTTTACAATATTTTTTTAGAGACGTATAGAGGCGTGGATTTTTAAAAGAATATTTTTTTTTTTTTTGTAAACAATCAAAACATTCAGTAATCATTTCTTCACAATTATTAACACGAACACACCTATTTTGTTATATTATCAAGTAGCTAGTGTGAGGAAATACTTTACTTACAATGTTTCTCATAAGAAAGAACACTTGCATTTTTACTTGCGACGATCACACAGCAAAAAGGATCCATTGTGAAATGCAAAAAAAAAATGTGTTTAAATTAAAAAAAAATAAAAATAAAAGATCGACAGTTGTCTACTATCATCAAGGATTTAAAATCCAATACAAGGTGAGTTTGGCAATTTCCCCCTTAATAATTAGTAACATTGTTCATTGTTCCGAAATCTTCTGCAATAAGAGGAGGAGGAGGAAGAAGAAGAAAAAAATAACTGAAAAAAATAAAGATAAGGATCATGGCCCAATAAATAGGTCGTGTAAAAAGCAATCGTTATCGGCAATTTTGGAATGAAAATCTCCTCAAGCTGTCAAATTGTTTGTTTACGTTTTCATACGATTGAGTTAAAATTTTGACAGCTCGGGTAAAATCATCTGGCCTTATCGAACGACCTTATTATTGGTTCATGAAAAGGGGGTTTGATTCAATTTCTTCCATCTGTAGATTTTTTTTGTATGGTTGAATTCCTTAATTTATCCCATTTATATTACACAAGGGAATTAAATGAAGGGGAAAGTGAAAAAGGTGAATCGCAGCAAAGAAAAAATAAAATAAACACCCTGCAGTCAATCAATGGTTCTTATCGATCGGTAAAACTGTATGCGTGCATATGCGAAGTGTACATTTCCATCGAATCTGTTTTGCGGAAATCATTTCATTTATCGCCAACAAGATAGATATACAAAATCGGCGGTTGTATTTTAATATGTCAAAAATATTTTGCCAAAACAAACAGATTGACAAGATTTGTTTACACAAATTCTTGTAGAAAATGTTAATAAAAGTATTGCCAAAAAAGCTCTTCGAAATTCGGAGATTTTCATTTATACAGTAAACCTCGCTTAATTACCTCAGTGAAAATTTCAATATTTTTGAGTAATTATCCGTGGAAGGTAATTAAGCGAGCACGGTTAATTATCTCGCTGGGGTAATTATCTGTGAACCCCGGTTAAATACCCAGCAAGGGTAAATATCGCTGGACACTGGTGATTTGTTTTGTTTTCTTTCTTTTTTGCTTGAGATATTAACTGGAGCTTTAGTTTGATAGACAAGGATGTATTTCTGGGAGACATTTCACGAAAACTTTCAAAACAATAGATTTTACGTGCACATGTGTGGCAAGTGCACTAGCAAATGTCATGCCATTTTAAGTGAAGTTGCCAAAATTAAAAAAAATACATTGGGAAATTTCATTGGACAGATTTAAAGGTACGGTTACTTTGGAGTAGGTTATATAGGGGCAAATAAATGAAATGGGCAATTAAAAGGGGGTAATTAAACGTGCAATTTTGTATGGGATTGTACTGAAAATAACTGGGTATTCTGAAATCGGATTAATTAACCGTGGAAGGTAATTAAGCGTGGAATACTGTAATTTTGTTTTTTAATTTTTTTTTTTTGTTTCAACATTACAACAACATTTTTCACATTTATTTGCACCAACAGCTGGGCCGATGCGGCTACTTTATTAAGTATACCTTGATCGCCAAGATGTAATTAATGGCACAATGAATAGGTAGGCCATTTAGCGCAGCTGATGTCTTGATTAACTGTCAATGTGGGTAATTTCTACTTAAATTCTATGTGTAGTGTTGCCAACCATTTGAAATATTATATGGACTTAAATTTGTCCATATAATATTTCAAATGGATAATCGAGATAATCAGATAATCGAGACAAAAACAAAGGTTTTTGTTGGTATACATCACCTTATTATTGCATCATGATGTAATTCTTGTAATTGCCAGGGATAACTAGATCAACCACATTGCACATCGCACAATGGGGAAAAATACCTATCTTGCGCGCAGAAAATAAAAAAATGACCTTGAAGGAAACTTTAAAACATTAATGCAGTTTTAAAGTAGAGTGTTGAGTGTACTTAAGTCTGTATAAAATAATCCGAATAAATAAGTTAGAACGGAATAACGGTACATTTAAAATAGATATTTTTTCCAATGTTAAAAATTTTCGAAGAAAAGAAGGCACGTATCATTAACGATTTGAAGGAAGAATGCACATTATTGTTGACACACCTAAGTCAGTATCCGGAACAACAAACGATGACAATACTGCTAGGCGTTTTTTTAGCCAACTTGGCTTGGCATCGTCGATAACTGATGTTGATGAAAAAATAATTAAATCATCCTTTCAACCATGGACTGTGGATATGCTATTAACGCAGAGTCATTTAAAAAACCTACTGAGGAAACATTTATTCTTTTCGTGGAATTATATCCTTGGTTCTATATGCCTTCAAGCATACACAAAATATTACTGCATGGAGCTGATATAATTAAATGTGCGGCTTTGCTCATAGGAATGTTGTCTGAAGAAGCCATGGAATCCAGAAATAAGGACTTTTGGAACTACAGGGAACTGTACCCCAGAAAAATTAGTCGTGAGGAAACAATGAGGGATGTTTTCAATAGGTTGCTATTTTCATCTCATCCAAAAATATCAAGTTTGTCTCGTAGTACATCTCTTAACCATCGATATAGTGAGCCACTATCTGAAGAAGTCCTTAACTGGAGGATCCAATGCTACCAACTAATTCAGATCAAAACGGATAATGCAGTTGCTTTGTAAAAAAGGTTTAAAAAGCTTCAAAATAGTAATTTTCACCAAAAAATTTAAGTTTTTTCTAAAAAAAATCGGCGCTTAGTGGGTTAATAAAAAAATTTTACCAAATTTTTTCATAAAATAATTACAATTATTCATCGAAATCTATTCTTATCCAAAATATCGATAAAAACACAGTAAAACATCTACTTTTATTTTCTGCGCGCTAGATCTGCATTTTTCCCCCTGTGCATCGAATGCAAGTTGAAATTACGTACTTTGACAGTTAATCGAGACATCAGCTGCGCTAAATGGACTACCTATTCATTGTGCCATGGGTAGTCCATTTGGAGCAGCTGATGTCTTGATGAACTGTCAAAATGGGTAATTTCTACTTGAATTCGATGTGCAAAAATTTCAAAAATGTCAAACAAAACATCGCAAAAAAGAATGAACGATTATCATTTCTTCACGAAATCCAGTAGAGAATACCATGAAATGTGTTGCGTGGGACTGACTGCATCACCAATTTTCTTTTAATTAAGTTAAAATAAAAAAAAAAATTAAATAAAAAGGAAAAATTGTCCGCGACCTCCCGACCACAGCAACCGGCACTTTAGAAATGAAGCGGAAATGCTGTGGTACCAAAAATTGCCGCTACTGTCAGAGTTGCATTAACACCGATTAGTATCGATGTTTATTAATCGGATATGCAACTCTGCGATAATTATAGGGATCGCTAGGTCATAGATAGAAAAAAATGATAAACAGCAGAAAAAAAGAAAAGCCCGAAAAGAGGGAAAATTCGGCGTCGTCCCCTGCAGTATAAAAGGACCCCAAAGGGAAAAATGCGCTCTCATTTGAACAGTGGTGCGCTACGACAGTTTTTCAGAAAATAAAACAAACTCACATATTAGTTTTATTAAAGGCCTAAATCTGCCTTAATAGATTTTTATTTATGTTGTGGGCGTTAAAAACAGAGCGTAAGTGTTAAGTCATTGTGTAGTGTGTGATTGTGTCGACTTATGTTGTTTTTTGTGCGTTTTTTTGTTTCCAGTGTACCGCCAAGTAACCAAAAATCTGAGGCTTCAACTGACCTCCCCAACAAACATAAAACGGAGAGGTCAGTTTTTATTTTTATCGGCCACAAAAAAAAAACCGCTACCACAACAGCCACCAACATATTCACAGCCACGATCGCCACCAAAACCGCCACAATAATATCTTTGGCCCAGCCACAATAAAGACGGCAACAACAGCAAGCGCCAAACTACCGGGTCCTGCCTTATCCCGAGGAAGACGTCGGCTGTAGGTGTGCTGGAATAATAGATAAAACAGAAAGGTTACCAATTATTATTATTTTTGGATTAATCCAGGTAACAAAAATATTACTTACCAATTCCATATGTAAAACTGGCATCGCCGCCATAAGAATCAAAGCAACCAAAAATCTGAAAAGAAAGAAAAGAAAAAAATATATTATTTACAGAACAAAATTATAAAAAAAGGCATAACCAAAACTAAAGAAAAAACCAAAAAATATGAAAATTTTAAAAATCAACTAAAAATAATAATATTACAAAAACAATACTATTTAAACTCTTAGGTTAAATCTAGGTTAAGTTGTGTTGTCCATAAGTGTTTATAAAATAATGATTCTAAATATCTATATGTAAGAAGCATTAACTAGGTTTTTTCGTAAGATATAGTGATTATAGGGTTGCCCCAATTTATGGAGGTTGTTTTATTCTTAGTGTGGACGAATTAATATGTCCAATAAAAACCTACTAAGCGAGCTCATTTAGGAAGGTATATCAATTTTAATATTTTTGAGAAAAGCCTATATTGGCATCGCGTGATATTCACATAAAGAAAGGGAAAAATCCAATATTTGATGAATCACAAAATTTATAGAGAATAGTTAATGTTTCATTTTTATTGTGTTTTATCTATTAAGGAAATTATGTCAATAAACTGTTTTTGATTTGTTTGTTAAAAATAATATGATGTTCTGATTGTTTTTGTGAGAGAGGAGAGTTAGGATATTGTAATGAGGTGAGTGTATGTGGAATTCGGGGCCCTTTAAATGTTGATGTGTTAATAGGATCTAAGGGTCAAGGTAGGGTGGGCAAGTGTGGGAGTAAAACCACCAATCTCCCTTTGTTTCCGGTGTACCAGGTGTTTGTGTTGTATAGTTTTGTCTTTATTTATGTTTGTCGAAATAAAAATTTAATTGTTCGTCCTCTAGGACTATTGGTGTCTGGGATGGAACCGCCCTGATTATTGGCTCCTGAGCTAGCGGCCACAGATACACCATAGTGCCGAAGTAGATGGCACGTAACAATATGGCGCCCAAACGAAAGTCTGAAGAAAATTAGTGCAATAACAACTTAGCACAGTACAATAGACCATAGGGTAAAATAGACGTAAGCGAAAATCGCATTTTCTGCCAATGACTATCTGATGTTGCAAACACAGCTTTAATTATTTAAAATTTGTGATAAATGTGCAATATTAGATTAGGTTTCTTAGAAAATTAGGATTTTCGTTCCATACTCAAGGGTCAGCTGCAATAGTCTTGTTCTTTTAGTGTAACAATGAATGTATTGTGTATTATGACCTGTTTTTTTGTGTTTCAGTTTTTATTTATTTTTTTATTTATTTTAGTATAAGCCATAGACGTAGGGTTAGCATAGGGAAAAGTGCAATAGCTATTGAGAAGAAGTAATCTCAATGTGCATTGTTCGAAGTACTCATACACGAGATCTTTTTCATTAAAATTTTTATTGAAAACTGCCGTGGTGTTACCCTCAAGTATATGTGTTTTAATTTTTTGTTTTGTCTAAGTCATCAATTGGAAGTAACGTAGGGGATATGTGCAATAGCGTTTGTGATTACGTGCTCACAAACTGCATTGTATGTAAATCTCTCCCAAGAGATCTCTTTTCTATTCATTATGGAAAACTGCCTTGGTGTTAGCTTCTAAATGTTTGTCTGTGTCAGAAAATTAACTAAAGTCTTGTCTACCAGTACACCGAAACAACCTTTAATAGGACACTTTTAATATAGAATATTTGATTTCATAATGTCAGGAAAAAAATCTACACACTCAACCCAATTGCAATTGAAATATATACCTAACTTCCTCTCATATGTGTAATTGTTTAAAAACCACTAAAAACTATTAATAATTTAATGTTTGTACGTCTTTTTTTATGTCAATTAATATTTGTTTTTTTTTTATTTATGTTATTTATTTTATTAACTTCTTATGTTTATCATTTAATTTAATTTATATTTATTTACTCTTATTATTTATTTTATGTTTTCTAACTTATTACTAATTTATATGTTTTAGTTAAATAATCTATTTTCTTGTTTCGTAATTTGTTTTTTTGTATCAACATATCTTCATAAATATCTAAAATCCGGAACTATAATAACCCCACCGAAAAATCCTCAACAATTATTTAAAAATCTAATTAAATTTTTTTGAAATAAAAATTCATTGAATGAAATATTTTTTCAATTTCTAATGAGCGAGTATACGGCAGGGAAAAGAAGAAGTAAACGAAATAGAACGTTAGCTTTTGACACCAGCAGGATATCAGTTTTATCACCTAGACCAACTCAAAAGAAGAAAAAAGTTGTCTGTAGAATGGAACAATCCAATATGGATAGGGATGCGACCATAAGGGATCTGTCTGGATCCATTATTAACCCTCAACCCAGCACCAGTGCTACTGCTAGGTTGCAATCCAATATACCTAATGCCTCTGATACAGGTAACCAACCAAGCGAGGTAAATAATCAAATAAGAAATATGGTACTCGAAAGTGTGAATGATGCTCGAGCCCACTTGAGGTCATGGGTTGAAGAAAGTGTGGCGAAGGAGATGGATAAAGTGTATTCCGTAATAGACCGTCTGAATGATAATGTCAATAGGTTATCTATAAATTTGGGAAATCCTCCTACAGCACCACCTACTCGACCAAACCCCCCTAGTAACCACGCATCCGAAATCCCCATTCAACATAGGGACCATAATGCGTATAATGGGAATCACAGAAATACCGTAACACCTTCCGTCTTTAGTTCAGGCAGCCAAAGTATAAAAGTGGAACGTTTTGGGTTGAATTTCTCAGGAAAACCAAATAGTTTATCGGTGGAAGACTTCATATACCGATTGGAATACTTCCAACAACATTATAGATTAGCTTGGGAAGACATTCTGAATGAGTTCCACATTCTCCTATCTGGTCCAGCATACGAATGGTTCTGGCTCCAACAAAGATCTAATAACATAAACGGTTGGGAATCATTAAAACACGGTTTAAATGAAAGGTTCAAGACTAGGCGGACGACTTTCGAAGCAATGCGGGATTTATTAGAAAGAAAACAGGGACCCACCGAACCCATCGATGCATTCTTCCACGATGTTAGTTTGATGAGGGCTAAATTAGAGAAACCCGTCTCCGACTACGAGATGATTTCTTTGGTCAAAAAGAATCTGAGGAAGAACCTATCTAGCATCGTATATTCTATGCCCGTATCATCTCTAGAGCAATTAAGAGTAGAGTGTCTGGAAATTGAAAGGACCTTCTTTCGACGTGACCAAGCTCCTCCGATTCCTCCTCCACCCAATGTTAATAGGCCAATACGGGTACACGCTTTGCAAGAAGAAGATATTGAATACCAAGCGGTTGAAGATCAGGAAGAAATTATCGAAGTATCAGCTGTAAATCAAATCGTCTGCTGGAATTGCCAAATCGCAGGACATGGGTTTAGGGATTGTCCTTCGTCCCAAAGAGGACTATTTTGTTTTAAATGCGGAAGGCAAAATACCATCACCCCAAAATGTTCAACATGCAAAGCGGGAAACGCGAGGAAGAACATGGTTGCAGCGGGGAACCATCGTTCCTCCGACCAACCCGCTGTGATGAACCCTCAACCAAAGTAGTCCACATTAATACCAATAATTATAATCAGATGCGTCATTACCTTCCACTTGAGGTCAGACAACACCATTACGAAATAAGAAGATCTGAAATTTTTAAAGAACCACAACCTACAGATAATTCCGAATCAACAGATGTACAATCAAATAAACATCAGAAAAATAGATTGAGGATAATGAAAATGAGGCAAAGACAGAAAGAATGTAGGGAACTAAAGAAAGTAATTTCTGAAGCCGTCATAAGATACAAATCACAAAAAGATCCTAGACCATACGCCATTATAAAAATCGAAGGCAAAGAAATAAAAGGTCTCTTAGATTCCGGAGCCACAGTTTCGATTCTTGGTAAACATTGTCGAGAAATAATTGAAGAATTAAACCTAACGGTTGACCCCCAAGACACAAATGTTAGTACTGCGTCAGGGAAAACACACCGAATAATGGGAAAAGTTAACGTAGAGGTATATTATCAAGAACAATTGGCAAGGATGAATTTTTATTTATGTCCGGATCTCGAACAAGATCTGTATTTAGGAACTGACTTTTGGATATTATTTAATATTGCCCCTGACATATTCCCCATCGAAGAAATAAATTTAGACTTACAAAAGCAACTTCATGGGAACTCTACCAATGAAAATAAAAATATGCACCAGCTGTCGTCTGAACAGCGGGAAAGGCTTGATGAAATAATAAATAAATTCCCAACATTCGAGAAAAATGGACTAGGTTGCACGAAACTTGAAAAACATGCCATTAAATTAGTAGATGGGGCAAATCCTGTCAAGGATAAACATTATCCATTGTCGCCTGCCGTCCAAGAAATAGTGTACAACGAAATAGATAATATGCTCGCTCTGAAAGTTATTGAGGAGAGTGATTCGCCGTGGAGCAATCGCACCACAGTAGTGAGAAAGCCGAACAAAAACCGCTTCTGCCTCGATGCGAGAAAACTAAATGCCCTTACAGTGAAAGATGCGTATCCCTTACAAAATATCGATGGGATATTAAGCAGGATCGATCAAACCCATTATATCAGTAGTGTCGACCTGAAGTATGCCTTTTGGCAGATTGAATTAGAGGAAGAAGCAAAGCCATATACAGCCTTCACAGTACCAGGTCGACCTCTGTATCAATTCAGGGTCATGCCATTTGGCCTATGTAATGCGGCACAAAGGTTATGCAGATTGATGGACAAGGTTATTCCAGGACGACTTAAGTCCAATGTCTTCATTTACTTGGATGATCTCTTAATAATAGCCGACGACTTTGAAAATCACCTTAAATTGCTGGAGGAAGTAGCCGAATGTCTGCAAAGAGCCAATCTAACGATCGGACTCAAAAAATCTTTGTTTTGTTTTAGAGAACTGCGGAATGTTGAAGACTGATCCGGAAAAGGTCAGCGCTATTCAAAAGATACCACCACCGAAATCGCCAAGGGAAGTCCGTAGTTTCCT
>NW_026885457.1:0-69134 GCF_032173495.1 Musca vetustissima
CAGTTTGTTTGCTCATCGCCGTTTCCTTCATAATATCCGATAACGGACCACCTCGCTCAACCCACATGAAGGCAAATACGAGGATGTGGTAGATGGACAAATGCGAATTTTCGAAGAACGTTCCTTTTCGAAAGGAACGCTAGAAATTGCACTTGCTATTCCGGCGGTACCGAAAACGTTTCTCACATTAAAAAAAAAAATCAATTATTTAAATTCAATCAATTCCATTTCTCCACAAACAACTTACCTCCATAGCCATCCATCGCAATTATCGTACGGCCTCAACTGCAAAGTATGTTCCTTCGGACATTTCAAAACACCAGCCGGAGTTATCAGTCCCCACTCCTGTAGATGCTCAACAACATCCATCGAAATGGGACCGTCCTCCTTGGTATTAAAAAAGGTTTACTAATTAAAAAAAAAATACCATTTGAACAAGTAACAAATTCACTCTTAATTAAACGGCACTTTTTGCCATACTCCAATAATGCAGAATTCAAATAACCGTTACACATCATATTGAAATAAACATTTTCAATTGAACATCTGTTAAATCTTCAAACGTCAAATCGATAAACAAATGTAAAACGGAACACATCAAACTTCATACATACCATAACTTTATAAATATTCACATTTGAAATAAATGTAGTAATCAGAGAACTTCAGGACTGACATTGGCTTCATGTTTAACTCTGATATTTCTCTATAAATTAACATTTCATACAAAGCCATGCCGGACATGAATTCTCGTAAGTGTAGAAATACTTTATGTAGCGGGCCTTCGTCCGGGGCTTGAGACTTTTACCTATGGACAGACGCATACATGGCTCCGTAATCAAAATCCTTTTTTAAGAGTAATTTCAAAATCAAATTTAGGGTTTTTTAAATAGGAGGCTTAAGACATTCACCTATGGACAGGCGCATATAAGGCTACGCAATCCAAATCCTTTTTAAGAGCAATTACCAAATCAAATTTAGGGTTTATTAAGTAGCCGGGGACTTCACCTATGTATAGGCACATACATGGCTACGCAATCCAAATCCTTTTTAAGAGCAATTTCCAAATCGAATTTAGGGTTTTTTAAGTAGACGGTCTTCGGCTGGGGCTTAAAACTTTCACCTATGGACAGGCGCATACATGGCTACGAATCCAAATGTTTTTTTTTTTCAATTTTAGTTAATATTATATAAATTATAATGATTTATTCTCTATTTATTTTTAAAGCACTCTTCAAACCCCTTAAAATGATACCGTTTTAACCAAGGTATATGCCGAACTTTCAAGGCCCATTTCTCGGGAACTATGCATTTCCCCACACTGTAATCAGCACAACGAGGACTACTTACGGTAAATATATATATATATATATATATATATGGGAAATTACAAAAATCTTTTAAATTCCTTGAAGCTGAGGTTTGCAAGGTTATAACTCGCGAAATATGAACATATTGCATATAATTTAAATTCATTTCTATAAAATGAAGTGTTCTTGTCAAAATCTTAAAATATTGGTAATAAATAATAAGTTTGGTGGAAGCTGTGATGGTGGTAATGTAAAAAATGGGTGCAAATGTGTTGAAGCCAACGCGTTTTTTTGTGTTCCTTCCACGCACATGTGATCCGTGACTAAGTTGCAGAATACCCCATGGACAATATGGTTCTAATATATGATTTTTCGATATAATCAATGGATCCACCCAAAATGGATGCTAACATTTTGAAGCCGGATTTTCGGTGTTTTTTGAATTTTTCTAATAATTAGGATGCGCATCCAGATAATGGGCTAAACTAATTATAGGATTGTAGAACTCGTGATTTTGCTTCGTTTAGTGTATATCTCGTGAATGTGCTCACCATAGCTTCGTTGCAATTGGGTCCCAAAGACGAAAATTTGGTGCGTAAATTTTTATAAAAAACATATTTTTTGAGTCTAAAATTAAGAAAGTCCATTCAAATTCCGTGGAACCCCGCGTGATTTTAGTTTTTTTTTTTACGTGCCGGATCTAATGAGCCCATCCATGTTCAATTCTGCCCAATAAACGGCGGATATAGGTACCTTGAATGTGTGAAAAACTGCAACAACTTATTTTGACAAATTCGCGTACATAATCGCGTTTCACATACATTCATTCTTGTGTTATCATATTCGCGAATCTGTGTGAAAATAGGTCAAAAATATATCGATACGCGAATAATATGCGTATTTTATCCCAAATCGATTGTGGTGGCACATCCGCGGTTCTTAACCGATCCTTTTAAAATAGGTGTCCTTTTGTGTATTTTCATAGGAGATTACTAAAATCGGATGCGCATAAAAATCGTATGCACGTTGCGTGATTTTTAGCCATTTTTAGGGTTTTTGCTTAGTAAAGTGCATCGAGAGGCACACTTCGGCCGCTAAACGAAACCTCGAAAAATTCATAATTATTGGAAGAGATTGATTCGGTTTATCCGAAAAACGCATGTACATCAACTGATTTCAACGAATACGCGAATTACATCCTTTTTAATGTTGATCATTTTCATATACTGTAACTGCAATATATTTGGTCGTTTTTAAAGTCAAAACTCTTAACAATAGAATCTAACGATATTTAACAATCATTTAAAAGAATTTGCAGAAGAAAGCGTGGTATATTTTATAATATTAAGGAAAAACCGTACCCTCTTAACCATACTAAAAAAATCGAAAAATCAAAAAACCTTTTTATTTTAATTCAAAAAATAATTTATTTTATTTTCCGATATCTTCATGCTTCTATTTGTTTTTCGCGACCATTATACCGTATTTCAATGTGATTTTACAAGTATGCAAAGAAAACAAATGTGTTTATCCATTTGTGAAGAAATTCGCGAATTACAACAAATAGGAAGTCATTTAATTTATATTTGAAATAATAAATATTGTATGGAACTAAAATCGGGAGTTTCCTTTATAAAATATGGTAATTAATATCGGGAGGTTCCTTTATATTTCTGCTATAAGAAAACATATATCGCAAGATCCGATTAGAATAAATGCCCATAATTTAATACAGAAGGGGTCGACTTATATTTCAGTCAGTGTTGCTAAAATATATACATACACTCAGTCTAAGGTTTGCGGAGGTTTTCGGAATTACACAGAGGTGTAGACCTGTCGGTGCTCTCACCTTCGAACTTGATATAGGCTTGTTAAAGATAATAGGTTGAGCAAAATTTGTTTAAAATCGGACATTGCATTCGCTTAATATTGGATCTGTAAATATTGAAAATTTTAAATGGATAATAGTTTGGAAGAAATATTACGTTGAACAAAGTTTGAAAGAAATTGGTTACTCCCTTCGACAGTTATCGTGAGTACCAGCCGGCTAGACAGACTGACTGACATTTGTAATTCGACTCCAAATTGTCTGAAACGGATTTGGTTCAAAGAAACATGAAGTCTAAAATTAATATTTCGATGAGGCACATTTTGGTCATAGCCAATTTTGTATACCCTCATTAGCCGTAAGGCTGATGGTATAAAAACGTTCAGTATTCCTTCCATATGTAAGAGGAGAAAAATAGTCCCTATTTAATGGTACCCCTCCCAAATTTTATGTATTTTGGGTAATTTTCAAATCTTTCTACTCAAAATTATCTAACTAGGACCACCTTTGAGCGCATTTTCCGCTGTAATTTGGTACTTTAGGTCCTAACTGGGTACTAGATCTTCCTGCCAAAAATTATAAATATTGGTCCAATTTTTGGGTAACCCCCATATAACGGTACTTACAAATGCTCTGTATTTTGAGGGGTTTGATTTCAACCGAATTCGCTGTAATTAGTAATATTCAATACATTTTGTGGGTAGTCCTCATATAACTATCTTTTTTATTTAAATAGTTAACTGGAATGTTTCGCGTGTTTAGTTTGTCCCATATAGCCGTATTCCTCCGCAGTATTCTTTACTCGAATTTGTCAGTTTATATCCTACAAAGTATGGAATTTTAAGACGATTTAGTCATTTGTTGTAATAATTCTACCTTCGAAGGATATGGAGATAGAACACTAGAACGTCAATTTCGAGAATGAAATATATAGACTCAAATTTAGGCTTAGCTCCTATATAATGATTCCTCCTGATTTTCGGAATTTTTAATATTTAGCATAAAGAAAGGTTCGAGATACAAACCTTAAAGATTTGGTTCGAAATATAATGATAAACCCAAAAATTCGCTAATTCCTACACGATGTAATCAGTATTTATCCCGCTGTAGGTATAGCCTCATAGAACTTTGCATTTTAAACTGCATTATTTTGAAGATCGGTATTGGTGTTTTGAGATTTTAGAAAAAAAACCCATTAAACATTGTTGAAATTTGTTTTGGGTGCACTTGTCGGTATAGGTCCACTTTTTGATGTGTGTGATGTGTTTCTTTGAAATCGGTTCAGATTTAGATATAGCATAGCTTTCATATATAATTTCGACCTATTCATGTCGATTGTACACCAAATAATCAATGGTCTGATTGAGATTAAATTTTAAACGGTGCAGCATACCAAATAGTGTCAAGTTTTCTTTAAATCGAATGACATGTGTAGGGAATGATGTTGACATATGTCGGTCGACATATAGATAAAGATAACATATTTAAGTTCGTTCTATTTCACGTCAATGTCCCTTCGAAAAGGCGACGTCTGTTAGGATATATGTGTTGAATATATCATATAGTCGGTCCAGTCCGACTTTACTACATTCCTTACGGGTTTGAATAAAATTTTCTTCATGGCCATCAAATGTTGTTAAATTATAAATTAAAAAATAAGAACGTGATTATTAATATAACAATTACTTTCAATCATTGCAAACAATAAATCAATTCTTACTACAGAGGTTCAGTCATTAAACACGACAATAAACAAAAGACACAACCAAATAAACAAACAGACAAACATTTATAATCATCACAACATAAATTGTTGTCATAAAATGCTAACGAAGCGTCTTGTCTGGGTGTCATATCGTCGTAGACGTCATCGTCATCATTGTATCCATTTATTCATCAGCCAATAATACTGGATAAATACGAACAAAATATTAACATTTAACGGTAATTGCAACATCATAATTTCAAAGAAAAAATAAAAACAAAATTTCAAAAATATTCTTAAACAAAAAATATTAAAAAAAAATAAATATCAATAAAGACTCCGAATACAATCATTTTGCAATAAAAAACGAAACGAGTAAATAAACTGCACATTTACAGTGCACAGCAGCGACAGACAGCAAAAACAACAACCAATTTAATGTTTGTTGTTTTTTTATTTCTTTGTCTCATTGTTTGTGAAACCTGATGACCACCTTCATCACCACCAGCTGAGTTAATCACTTGACAACCTGTGCAGCGACATGGAAAACGAAAAAAGGAAAAAAAAATAATTTTTAAGGTGGGTTTCTTATTATCGTTCTTTGTAAATATTTGCCGTTGTTGTTGTTGCTGTTGTTTTTCGTTTTTATACAATAAACAATCATTTTGTTAGAATTTTTGTAATTTAATTATTTAAAGCAAGAAGGTAACACAATACAATTTGTTTACAGTTGATTAGTTATGTGAAAAAGAAAAAAATGAAATTGTCATGTTTTGCCGGATCAATGCAAGAAGAGATTAAGTTAGTTTAAACAAATTATTGTCGAACCAAGGTTGTTCGATTGCTGTTGAGTTTATTGATTGACAAGCAAACAGGGTTTGTAGCTGTCATGAGAAAATTTTGAAAAATATTAAATAAACGGGACATAGTGCTATTATACGGAGCTAAATTGATTTTTTATAAAAAAAAGTCTGGATTTTCTGTTATAAAACACTTTACAAAAAAAGTACTTACCGATGTGGCTACAATATAGAAACATTTGTCATTGCGTTTGAGAGTTTGGCAATCTCATTAATCAACCGGATCTATCTTTATTGGTCCGCTCCGCAAAAAGAACTTGGTGGTTCCTTTAGTTCATGGGAACACGACAGCACATTCGATCAATACAGTTGTTCGAGTTTCTTCCTTCCCATTAAAATAGGTTTTTATACCCTCACCATAAGGTGGATAAGATAGACCTTTAAAAATTTGCAGTGGCATTGTTCTTACTTCTAGGATGGCTGGTATTGCAAAAGCGGTAAATCGGTCCACGTTTTTGTATATCCCCCATTAACGGTATCCCCAAATATTCGGTATTATGGGAATTTTTTTAATGTTTTCGAGAAAATTGGCTGTAATTGGGTACGTTTGGTTCCCAGTGGGTATTAACTCGAACAAAAAACTCGTCATGTTAGAGACATGGATCACCTATAGGATATTGGGTGATCTTGAGAAAACACTCTCAACTCCCATTTGAAGACTTATTATTCAAAGTAAAAAATAAACGTTGATTTTTACTGTTAAAAATAATTGTTATTTTTTCCGTCAAAAATAAAACTCTCTTTACGTAAATAAGCTTATACAACTTGTAACCTAACTCTATATATTTATTTACGAAAAAGAGTTTTATTTTCTGACGAAAAAAACTACTCAAATGAGTTTTATTTTTGACGGGAAAAAATAAAAATTCCTAAAAGAGTTTTATTTTTGACGGAAAAAATAAAACTCCTCAAATATTTTTTTTAACGGAAAATATAACAATGATTTTTAATTGTTAAAAATCAACGTTTTTTCTCTTAATAATAAATAAAAAGGGATTTTTTATTTAGGCCACAAAATAACTGTTATTTTTAACTGGTTTGATATTACTTATAACCGCTACGGTCCCTGGTGCCAAGTTTTATTGAAATCGGTTCAGATTTAAATATTGCTCCCATATATATTTTCGTTAGAATTTTAGTCAGTTGTGAACCAACGAGTCAAATTTATGCCGATAGACACAAAATTTTGCAAATAGTACTATCGTTAGCATAGCTAACATGTGTCAAGTTGAATGGAAATGGGATTAAATTTAGTTATAGCTCCCGCATATATTTTGACCCAATGTTAAGTAAATGCTTCACCAAAGAATTAAAGTTTGTCCGATTGACACAACATTATGCGCAACGTATTGAGAAATGGGTATACAAAAACACTTGGTAAGTTTGGATGGAATTGGTTCAGGTTTAGATATAGCTCCTACATATAATTTCGTCCAATTTTGGTTAATAGTCCACCAATATCTTTATGTTTGTTTCGATTGACACCAAAAGTCCTAAAGTTAAGTTAAGGTATTAAATTGAGCCTAGTATATTGCGATTTTTTAAAATTTGGATCAGATGCAAATATTCCTCCCATATATATTTTCAACTGACTTCATGTTAATTGTACACCGAATAATGAACTTGTATCCAATTGAGATTAAATTCTGAACATCGCGCTGTGTAGTATCATAATGAATAATTTGATTTAAATCGATTTACATAATATTGTCTTGGATTGATGTATTGTATTGGATTGATGTACCCAATAAGAAACCATTGTACACAATTTCAGTGAATTCGGTTGGAAAGCTCGCTAAAAACACCAAAATATGGAAAATTGGTGGTAAAGTTATGTGGGTACTTCCAGAAAAAGTGGACCGATATTAATAATTTTTAGTAGAGACATTTGGTATCCAATAAGAACCCATTGTACCAAATTTTAGGGAATTCGCTTAAATAACGAGCTCAAGAACCCCAAAATCTTGAAAATTGCGCGGTATCCTTATATAACACATATTCGAACTTTACCTACCTGCAGACAAAAGACAACTCTATGCAAAATGTTGATGATATATTTCAATTCGTTTAGAGGCTAGAGTGATAACAACAGACCGACGGAAATTAGAATTTAACGCTGATCCTAAATCATCAAAATAATCATTTTGGACCCCATATACCAAAATGATTATTTTGATGATTTATAAACGGACAAACTTAAAATACCCTCCATACGACGGTGGAGGGTATAAAAAGGTACAAATGTACCCAACTATTGTTTATAGGGTTTAGTCGGTTCACATATAGAAGTAGATCACATATTTCAAAAATGCGAAGTCTGTTAGGATGCATCTCTTGAATGTAGCCAAAGTGGTAAAGGGTTGCACATATATTCGGCCCGACCTACTTCACTTCTTTCCTTGCTGATTATACCCTTTACCACACTGTGGTACAGGGTATTATGTCTTTGTGCATATGTTTGTAAAAGGCAACGAGATAAACATATGGTTCATTTTGAGAATATGTGTAGGATCACTTACTAAGTTGATTTATGTATGTCCATCCGTCTGTCCATGTTAAATTGTAAACAAAGTGCAGGTCGCATTTATGTCCCGAATTGTATGAAATTTGGCACAGCTCATTTTTTTTGGCCCAGGGACGAACCATATATAGTTATAGCTATCATATATATTTTCGCCCGATTTATGGTAAATGGTGTACCAAAGTCCCTATATATCTTTCGATTTGCACAAAATTTGACACAGCGTACTGAATTAAGTCTAGAATAGTGCGTGTAAAATTTCGAAAAATCGGTCGCATTTATGATCCGAATTGGATGAAATTTAGCAAAGCTCATTTATTTGGCCCAAGGACGAACCCTGATTTAGTGTTCATTGGTTTAATGATCAATTTTGGCCCATCTTTTAAGGAAAGCTATACGCAAAATATATATTTTGGGGGTGCTTGGGCACGTGTTTCAACAAATTTGGGAGCAATGTAATATTTGGGATTCTCGTTGAGTAAAAAATTTACCTACCCATGTTTCCGGGTAGCCCCGTTCACTTTTTAGAGAATCCCTCATATTTCGGTATTTTGGGGAGTTTGGTCTCGTGCTACAATCAAATTAGCTTTAATTTTATATTTTGGATTCTCGTTAACTAGAAAATTTCCCTATCAAAAACGGATTCCTGGTGAATAAAACAATAAATTACAAAAAATCTTGTTTAAGTTTTCCAATATACACAGCTTAAATAATTCCATATCATAATTTTCATAAATGTTATCAATTATGTGACTAATATACTTGTCATATGCTGTAAAATTCTCAGTATATCATTGAAGAGGCCACATTGGCTGAAGTTTTCTTAAGAATTTGTTATTTTCGAAATACTACACATAAATTAAAAGAAATTTGTAATCCAAAGAAAATATAACTTATTTGAAAAAAGAAAAAATAAATTCTTTCAACGAAACATTAATTACAAGGTAATCTAAAAAGTTTCTGAACATAGTTAATAATGAAAATGTTTCCGATGAACTTTAAAATGAAATTGTGTGTTATTCTTCTTTGGAAAAGAATTCAACGAATTAAATATGCATTCGTGCGGCCAAACCTTAAAAACTAAAAAACAAAAATTCTTTTGCTAAAGTTTATTTAAATATATACTTTAATAGAACAACAACTGCAAATTATCAAAAAAGCATTAAATTAATCGGGATATTAGATGGGGTTGGTTAGCCAGCCAGCATAACTTCAAACGACATACCTCCCTACCGGGCAATGCATGCACAAGTACCTCCATACCACCACCACCACAATTTGTATAATGTCAACAAGTATTTAAAACTGATTTACATGAATTAATCTCTAAAATTAATTACTTTCAATCTATGCAGAAAAATTGTCCAAGGACGACAATCTATCGATGCCGGGTAGCGTCCAAATGTTGAAATTATTTAATAGTCTTGCCGTCACACCACATGAGACACTGTACGGAGGACAGACCGACGAACAGCGACATTCTGTTCTGTTGTTGTATTACCCTTGGAAAATACCATCGACATGCTATTGTGTCAGGAGCCATCAAAAATAAGCTCTCAGGTGTTTCAAAGTTGTTGTGTTTGTTGTCACTGTTGTTGTGTAGTACGGACAATACGTGCCGCCTGGTGGTTACTTACTTGTTCTACACCATAAACAGCAACAACATAACAACAACATGAGCACATATTTACATTTACACCCTAAAAATATTGAATCATTTGCTAGAAGTTTATCAATGGCAAAAAAATGAAGTGGGATACCAGAGTATTAATGGTTAGGTCGAATTTTGAATACATTTCACTTATTAGTAGAATAAAAATAATGATGATCAAATTCTTAACATTATTTTAAGTGAAATATATTTTGAGCTCTTTAGAATCTAAAGCATTTTCATAGCTCTGGATGTATTTACGAACCGAAGGGGTACATGTCGTACCGTCCTAGGAAAGGAGATGCAACGCTAGCCGAACAAATTCATAGCTCCACGCTTTGCGCGGTGAATGAGGATGTCCACAAAAGAATTAGAAGATATAGCTTCAGTTCGCCAGACATCACTAATTATCCTGAACGATGTTAAAACTGATTTCAAAATTTCGTTTTATAGGTCGACACAATCCCTTAAAACATCGGCTACCTTCAGGAATTTCGTGGACATCATAACTTTATACCTGATAGACTCTCCAAGAGAGGTTATTACGAATGAACGTTTTGAGCGTCGTCCTGCAATAACTGAAGACACAGCAGTGAATAAATTCACCCATGAAATCAGTATTCGAGCAAAAGCGGAAAATGGCTAGACCACATGAAGCTCTGCAACACGCCATGACTACAGATATAATCAGGAACAAGTAAATTACGGGCAACGCCAAGGCACTCTCGAATCTTGGAAAGAAGGACGGCAGACCGAATATCATATTTAGCGACGTAACGCTGACAATTCCAATGAGGTGCGCAAGTTATGTTTTATCGGCAGTGAGAAAGCGAAGAGGAATGTGCTTTGTCGTATATGAGCCCTACGAGCCGAGGAGGTACCACCGTAATATATGAAGGATGGTGTAGCAGTGTCATTTGAAAGGTTAAGTCATACAAAACGTTGCGTCCGGATGACGCAGAGTACCTAAAATAAGCCCTCAATATGTCGTTAGCCACCCACATAGTTTGTAAAGGCTGACAAAGTGGTCGCGCTATTTATGCCAGCAGAGATGAATGCCACAGGCCGATTTTGCTTCTGTCGCGAGTAGCAAATAGACTTAAGCCACAACTCCTCCCTCTGAAGATATATAGGTTTGCAGTTGCCCAAGATCAACATGGATTCCAAAAAAAACGTATATAACTACAACAGCATTACCCTCCTTGACTACACATATACGCTCAGGACTTATCCCGAACAGGCCGTCCAATAGAACAGTTTTGAGAGCTCTTGACATATCGAAAGCCTCTGATACTCCCATTATCGATATGAAATATCTGTATAGCCGATTTAGTACAGTACCATTCCATTAGGAATCTGAAGATTTCCCTCTATCAAATCACCACATGCACGGCCAAAGGGAAGCTGTCGTGGTCGTTGATGCTCAAATTCCGATCAAAAACTGTCGAACAATTTGGGAACAATGCTCGATAGATTATTTAAGTCTCCATCGTTATTTGCTACAAAATTACAGGTAGGAACAAGGTCACCAATTCTCTTGCCGACAGCTCTTGGGTGACAAAAAAACCCCCTACAATATGTCGGTCGGGGGTAAGCTATGCATGTGGTTTGCGTATGTAATCGATACGCAGAGGAGGAAGATTGGAAGCTGTCAGAATGCACACACGGGATGAGACACCTTCATGATCTAAAATGAAGAGAATTTCCACGGAAGCAGTGACCCAGGCTATAATGTCCCATAGTCTGGGTCACTACTTCCGTGCAAATTCTGCATTTCATGTAAAAACAGTTCTTAGACTCCTCCCACCATACATAGTAGAAGAAGAACGACAGCTGCCTAGGCGACAGGAGAGTAATGTATCCAAACAATGTGGACTAGGACCATCAACGGCTCCTATAAACCCACTCAACTGTGTACAGAAGTTCTTGATCGCAGCTGATCAAGCATCCCAACAAACATGTAATTTGTTGAAACAACAACAACCAAAGCGCATTGGGAATTTTGAAGGGCTGTAATTTTGCATTTGGGTTTTGTGGAGGGTGCATGTTTCTCCCCATATCAGGCATATTCGACATGGGTCCATATTTTAACAACCTATATAAGGGCCCAGCCCTTCAAGCCTAATTTTTGTAGCGATAGGCCTATATGTAGGGTTTTTGGAGTTGCAGAAACAAAGGTCTTCTTGCCAGAATATTTTCAATATAGGTTAATGTTTTGGCATAGCAGGGAAGTGGTCCATCCCAATTTAGGTATTTTTAATTTCCTAGAAGTTATTCACCATTCCGGGTTCATGTTAGGAAACAACTATTTTCCCGACAATTTTCATTCTAGGTACATGTTTTGAAATAGCCATATAAATGAGAAGGATATGGTCCGATAAATGTGCTGGTGGTGGCCACGTAGCTGATATGTCTTTAAATTATTTACAATATGTATACCCTCAGTCTTATGGCTAATGAGGGCATATATTCTTTGATACGGTGAAACTGTGCCTCATCGAAATATTGGTTTTAGAAACCATGTTTCTTTGGACTGAATCCGTTTCAGAAAATTTGGAGTCGATTTACACATGTCCGTCCGTCCGTTGTCTGTCTGTCTGGCTGCACATCTTAATATTTCTTCCAAACTTAGTTTAAGTTCGAAGATAGGGAATATCGGTCCACTCCTTTTGGTACCACCCCCACACATTGGTCAGAATTGTGCATAAAATTAATTTTATAATAACATTCAAACGGACTATCCCATTTGAACCAAACTTTGTACAACCTATTATCTTTACTAAGCCTAGATCAAGTAGGAAGATGGGAACCATTGGTCCACTCCTTCTAGTACCTCCCCCACTGATGGTCAAATTTTCAATATTTATAAATCCAATATAAGGCGAGTGGAATGTCCAATTTGAACCAAGCTTTGCACAACATGTTATTTTTACCAAGTCTAGATCAAATCCGAAGATTGGACCCATTGGTCAATTCCTTCTGGTACTTCCCAAACAAATGGTCAACATTTTCAATATTTATAAATCCAATATTAGGCAAATGTAATGAGCGATTTGAACCAAAGTTTGCACAACCTATTATCTTTACCAAGCCTAGATCAAGTTCGAAGTTGCCCTATCCTCTGGTACATCCTACAAAAAGATCATTATTATTTATTTGATCAACATAAAATCCGAAACATGTTAAATTAAACATATATTATGTAAAACGAATAATAAAACCTATATATACCTATATAGCTCCGAAGACCTCCTACGCAAACCATAAGGTGTGACACTTTTTTACTTGTTTCATCATCCTGTTAGACGTCTTGGAACCATAGAGCTTCGAGTAAATAGCATCACCAATTTACTCGAATAGTCATTTTGTTTTTATTTTACTCCAGCTTAGTACACGATTGGTATGCTGTAAGTGATGGGACTGGTACCAATCGTTGCCTAGAAATAACGCCTCCTTGGATTTGGTGCAGTGTTTGGGGATCATGCTTGTATTAGTATTATAATTATCCACTGGGTTATCCATCCTATGTTATCCTCACTTGTTAACTTGTTGATGTTGGCACCGAGGTTGGTTATTAGATGGTCAGGTGCTTCGGATGCATTTAATCAGGATGTGGATGTAAGCCTCTTTTTACAAATATTTGAAATTCACTTTGTAATATTTGTTCCTCCACCGCTGTATTCAAAACCGGGGCACTGCATACTGCCATATCACCCTTTTTTAAAAAAAATCATGCGATTCTTTATATCAAAAAATCACCAAAATAGCACCTTTTATATGAATAATTTGTATTTCGATTATAGACTCGACTAGTACACTATACTTTGATGCTGTTACAAACGAACTACCAAACTAAAGATACTGATTATAAAAATTGTCAACTGAAGAAAAAAATGCCACCACGGCGCAAAAATACAAAACGTGCACAATTATTTGAAAGTCAATAAATAATGTTTTTCCACCCAACCGAACGAACGATCGAACATGAACATACATTGCATGAAAATACGAACAATAAATTCTCTGAAATCAATACTTGTTTGATTATTATTAATGTATAAAAATGAAGTACTCTGGCGATTCGTCCGACCACCCGGCCATTTGTTCGTCATATTGTTAAAAGTCATTAACTTCAAGAGTTTTTAATGACTGACATTACTGGGAACTTTCTTCTCCTTCTTCTGCATGTCAAGCATTAGAACGTGTTGTGGCAAACGTGTGAAATACGGCAAAAATAACGACAACTACAACAACAACGAAAATGAAAACAAACAATTTTGCGTCAAGTATTTTTGTTAATTAAAACACAAAAGTTATGCAAATGAAATTCCGTTCAACCGGGAGGAAGGAAATTAAGAAGTTTATCATCAGCTTATCTCTTCTACATACAGAGAGATGATTTGGAAGTGAAAATGTTTTTTCCACACGCTTGAGGATTGGCATACTTAAGCCTTTAAGAATTTAGGGCAAACAATGGAAATTATATTTTGAAATGCTTTTTAATAATTTAGAAATTTGAAGAAAAGTGTGCAGAATATTAAATAACTCGTTTTAAATACTTGCTAATAAATATATGCTTAAGGATTCATTTTAAGGAAATAAGGACATGCAAGTAAAGACGGAGTTAAGTTCAACCGAAATGAACTTTTTAGGTCATCACCATGAGATGTGCATTCAAAATACCAAATAGAGGTCGGGACATTTATGTGGAGTCTATGCCAGGAGGTTTTTTATTCACTGAAATGGGCGGTATGTGTCTATACCAAAACGAGGGCCATATCGGTCCCCGTTTTTTAATACCAAATATCCTACGACTAAACATTATAAGGTTTTGCTATAAATACAGTCGAAATCCTTTATAACCATATCATTTTAATAAAATATCCCAAATTTCAAATATTAAATGTTTTCTCATGGAAAATTTGCATATTAAAATAAATTATAAATGTTTGCCATATCCTCAGGCTTTTTCAATTTAATTCATTTAGTCGTACTTCCACTTAATGTCAGCTGGACCAATGACATTTCCATATTTTGTTTGTTTTTCTTGCCAGTTTTTTGAGTTTATTTTGTTGTTGTTGTTTTTCTTTCATATGAATCAACAATTATTATTACCAAACTATTAATTTATTCAAATAGCATCGATCATTTATTAAGATGTCAAGAAATCAACATCATCAACAACATTTTTTGGACAGTTTAATCGAAATGGAATTTAATGGAAAACACGAAAATAAATTCCAGCAAAAAAATACAAAAAATAAACATTATCAATAAACTGAAAAAACTAGTGTGTCTTTAACACATTAAAAACACGCAAACTCTAAATTAGACACTTTTAAAAAACACCACCACCACCAATTTTGTGAAACCGAAAAAAATATACCAACAAGGAAAAAAGCTTAAACGATAGAAACATAATTACATTTTACAAAAAAAGCAACAAATATATTTTTGTTGTTCCAAAAAGTGAATACACTCAGAGAAATATATGAGTGGAAATATTAATGAAAGTGGCGTGGTAAAGTTTTGGTATTAGTATAACATTATGGTCATTATCTCTCAATATCTTATACTATTGTGGGCAGAACTGTCGAAAAAAACAAAAGATAACCAGTAAGGAAAGTAGTAAAGTCGGATGGGGCCGACTATATGATACCCTTCACCACTATGGGTATATTAAACCGGACTATTAACATAAAATTGGATGAAATAAAGTATGTAAATCGACTTCAAAAAAATATAAATAGAAAACGAAACTACGTAATTCTATGCTCAATTTTGTACGTTGCTCAAAATTTAATGTCAATCTGACAAACATGAGGAGTTTGATGCCCAATTTACTTGAAATTGGGCGAAAATATATATGGAAGATCTATCCAAATATTAAGCGATTTCAAACAAACCTGTCACAGGTTAAGTTATACTAATTTCAGAACTTTACTATCAGCCTATTGGTTCCTTGGTGCGTCAATTACTTAAAATCAATCTATAATAAAAGGGAGATATCTAAATCTGGACCGATTTTCACGAAACAAGGCAGAAATCACTTTAAGCTCAATTCAGTACGTTATGCCAAATTTCGTGCAAATCGAAAGATATATAGCGACTTTGTTGCACCATTTACCTGAAATCGGACGAAACTATATGTGGGAGCTATAAAGAAATCGGGACCGATTTTCTCGAAACTAGGCAGACATCACTCTAGGCTCAATTTAGTACGTTATGCCAAATTTCGTGCAAATCGAAGGATATATAGGGACTTTGGTGCACCATTTACATGAAATCGGACGAAACTATATATGGGAGCTATATCTAAATCTGGACCGATTTTCTCAAAACTGGGCAGACATAATTCTAGGCTCAATCCAGTACGTTTTGCCAAATTTCGTGCAAATCGAAAGCTATATAGGGACTTTGGGGCATCATTTACATGAAATCGGACGAAACTATATATGGGAGCTATATCTAAATCTGGACCGATTTTCTCGAAACTTGGCAGACATCACTCTAGGCTTAATTCAGTACGTTATGCTAAATTTCGTGCAAATCGATGGATATATAGGGACTTTGGTGCACCATTTACATGAAATCGGACGAAACTATATATGGGAGCTATTTCTAAATCTGGACCGATTTTCACGAAACTTGGCAGACATCATTCTAGACTTAAATGATTAGGCTGCACCAAATTTCGTGCAAATCGAAAGATATATAGGGACCGTTTACA
This sequence comes from Musca vetustissima, assembly GCF_032173495.1. NCBI lineage: Eukaryota > Metazoa > Arthropoda > Insecta > Diptera > Muscidae > Musca > Musca vetustissima. The sequence continues at coordinate 16,606 of NW_026885457.1, forward strand.
TTAAATCGGTTAAATATATATATGGGAGTTATATCTAAATCTGAACCTATTTTTCCCAATTTCAATAGGGTTCGCCGATTTTCACGAAACTTGGCAGACATCATTCTAGACTTAATTCAGTACGTTATACCAAATTTCGTGCACATCGAAAGACATAAAGGGACTTTGGGGCACCATTTACATGATTCAGTGCGTTATGCCAAATTTCGTGCAAATCGAAAGATATCTAGGGACTTTGGGGCACCATTTACATGAAATCGGGCGAAACTATATATGGGAGCTATATCTAAATCTGGACCGATTTTCTCGAAACTTGGCAGACATCACTCTAGGCTTAATTCAGTACGTTATGCTAAATTTCGTGCAAATCGATGGATATATAGGGACTTTGGTGCACCATTTACATGAAATCGGACGAAACTATATATGGGAGCTATTTCTAAATCTGGACCGATTTTCTCGAAACTTGGCAGACATCACTCTAGGCTTAATTCAGTACGTTATGCTAAATTTCGTGCAAATCGATGGATATATAGGGACTTTGGTGCACCATTTACATGAAATCGGACGAAACTATATATGGGAGCTATTTCTAAATCTGGACCGATTTTCACGAAACTTGGCAGACATCATTCTAGACTTAAATGATTAGGCTGCACCAAATTTCGTGCAAATCGAAAGATATATAGGGACCGTTTACATTAAATCGGTTAAATATATATATGGGAGTTATATCTAAATCTGAACCTATTTTTCCCAATTTCAATAGGGTTCGCCGATTTTCACGAAACTTGGCAGACATCATTCTAGACTTAATTCAGTACGTTATACCAAATTTCGTGCACATCGAAAGACATAAAGGGACTTTGGGGCACCATTTACATGATTCAGTGCGTTATGCCAAATTTCGTGCAAATCGAAAGATATCTAGGGACTTTGGGGCACCATTTACATGAAATCGGGCGAAACTATATATGGGAGCTATATCTAAATCTGGATCGATTTTCTCGAAACTTGGCAGACATCACTCTAGGCTTAATTCAGTGCGTAATGCCAAATTTCGTGCAAATCAAAAGATATATAGGGACTTTGAGGCATCATTTACACGAAATCGGACGAAACTATATATGGGAGCTATATCTAAATCTGGACCGATTTTCTCGAAATTTGGCTCAATTTTGTAATTCTATGCTCAATTTTGTACGTTGCTCAAAATTTGATGTCAATCTGACAAACATGAGGAGTTTGATGCCCAATTTACTTGAAATTGGGCGAAAATATATATGGAAGATCTATCCAAATATTAAGCGATTTCAAACAAACCTGTCACAGGTTAAGTTATACTAATTTCAGAACTTTACTATCAGCCTATTGGTTCCTTGGTGCGTCAATTACTTAAAATCAATCTATAATAAAAGGGAGCTATATCTAAATCTGGACCGATTTTCACGAAACAAGGCAGAAATCACTTTAAGCTCAATTCAGTACGTTATGCCAAATTTCGTGCAAATCGAAAGATATATAGCGACTTTGTTGCACCATTTACCTGAAATCGGACGAAACTATATGTGGGAGCTATAAAGAAATCTGGACCGATTTTCTCGAAACTAGGCAGACATCACTCTAGGCTCAATTTAGTACGTTATGCCAAATTTCGTGCAAATCGAAGGATATATAGGGACTTTGGTGCACCATTTACATGAAATCGGACGAAACTATATATGGGAGCTATATCTAAATCTGGACCGATTTTCTCAAAACTGGGCAGACATAATTCTAGGCTCAATCCAGTACGTTTTGCCAAATTTCGTGCAAATCGAAAGCTATATAGGGACTTTGGGGCATCATTTACATGAAATCGGACGAAACTATATATGGGAGCTATATCTAAATCTGGACCGATTTTCTCGAAACTTGGCAGACATCACTCTAGGCTTAATTCAGTACGTTATGCTAAATTTCGTGCAAATCGATGGATATATAGGGACTTTGGTGCACCATTTACATGAAATCGGACGAAACTATATATGGGAGCTATTTCTAAATCTGGACCGATTTTCACGAAACTTGGCAGACATCATTCTAGACTTAAATGATTAGGCTGCACCAAATTTCGTGCAAATCGAAAGATATATAGGGACCGTTTACATTAAATCGGTTAAATATATATATGGGAGTTATATCTAAATCTGAACCTATTTTTCCCAATTTCAATAGGGTTCGCCGATTTTCACGAAACTTGGCAGACATCATTCTAGACTTAATTCAGTACGTTATACCAAATTTCGTGCACATCGAAAGACATAAAGGGACTTTGGGGCACCATTTACATGATTCAGTGCGTTATGCCAAATTTCGTGTAAATCGAAAGATATCTAGGGACTTTGGGGCACCATTTACATGAAATCGGACGAAACTATATATGGGAGCTATACCTAAATCTGGATCGATTTTCTCGAAACTTGGCAGACATCACTCTAGGCTTAATTCAGTGCGTAATGCCAAATTTCGTGCAAATCAAAAGATATATAGGGACTTTGGGGCACCATTTACATGAAATCGGACGAAACTATATATGGGACCTATATCTAAATCTGGACCGATTTTCTCGAAACTTGGCAAACACCACTCTGGGCTTATTTCAGTACGTTATGCCAAATTTCGTGCAAATCGAAAGATATATAGGGACTTTGGGGCACCATTTACATGAAATTGGGCGAAACTATATATGGGAGCTATATCTAAATCTGGATCGATTTTCTCGAAACTGGGCAGACATAATTCTAGGCTCAATCCAGTACGTTTTGCCAAATTTCGTGCAAATCGAAAGCTATATAGGGACTTTGAGGCATCATTTACATGAAATCGGACGAAACTATATATGGGAGCTATATCTAAATCTGGACCGATTTTCTCGAAATTTGGCAGACATCACTGTAGGCTTAATTCAGTACGTTACGCTAAATTTCGTGCAAATCAAGAGATATATAGGGACTGTGGGGCACCATTTACATGAAATTGGGCGAAACTATATATGGGAGCTATATCTAAATCTGGATCGATTTTCTCGAAACTGGGCAGACATAATTCTAGGCTCAATCCAGTACGTTTTGCCAAATTTCGTGCAAATCGAAAGCTATATAGGGACTTTGAGGCATCATTTACATGAAATCGGACGAAACTATATATGGGAGCTATATCTAAATCTGGACCGATTTTCACGAAACTTGGCAGACATCATTCTAGACTTAAATGATTAGGCTGTACCAAATTTCGTGCAAATCGAAAGATATATAGGGACCGTTTACATTAAATCGGTTAAATATATATATGGGAGCTATATCTAAATCTGAATCGATTTTTCCCAATTTCAATAGGGTTCGTCCTTGGGCCGAATAAGTGACCTGTGCCAAATTTCATCCAATTCGGATCATAAATGCGACCTGTACTTTGCTCACAAAAATACATGGACAGACAAACGGACGGATTCTATGCATATTCTCAAAAGGAACCATGGGTCTATCTCGTTTCCTTTTGCCTGTTACAAACATATGCACAAAGACATAATACCCTGTACCACAGTGTGGTGAAGGGTATAAAAACGACATTAAATTCTCCAGGGCCTAACTTATACGTCCCACGGGGTGTGCATTCAAAATTCCTTATATTGGTTGGAATCTTTATATTCGGAATATGTTATTTAAATTGTCTGCTTCTCGACAAAATCTATGGGGAATGAAATACGTTGATGAGTAGATAAAAACTCAGATGGAACCAGTAAGAAAAAATTAGTAAAGACGAACGGGGCCGACTATATGATACCCTTCACCACTATGGGTACATTAAACCGGACTATTATCATGAAATTGGATGAAATAAAATATGTTATATTTATCTAAATGTGAAACGACCTAGATCTATCCGTCAAAATGTCATTCGTTTGTTACAATGGGACAAAAGTGTGTAAATCGACTTCAAAAATATATCAATAAGTCATCCGTCATCGCTATACTAAATAGTCATCGCTATACCAAATTTCGTGCAAATCGAAAAATATATGTGGACTTTGGTGCACCATTTACATTAAATCGGACGAAAATATATATGGGAGCTATATCTAAATCTGGACCGATTTTCACGAAAATTGGCAGACATCACTCGAGGCTCAATTCAGTACGTCATTCCAAATTTCGTGCAAATCGAAACATATATAGGGACTTTGGTGCACCATTTACATGAAATCGGACGAAACTGTATATGGGGACTATATCTAAATCTGGGACGATTTTCACGAAACTTGGCAGACATCATTGTGGGCTCAATTCAGTACGTCATGCCAAATTTCGTGCAAATCGAAACATATGTAGGGATTTTAGTGCACCATTTACATGAAATTGGAAGAAACTATATATGGGAGCTTTAGATCTAAATGGGAACCAATTTTCACGAAACTTGGCAGACATCATTGTGGGCTCAATTCAGTACGTCATGCCGAAAATATATGTGGGAGATATATCTAAATCTGTTTCGGGCAAATCGAAAGATATATAGCGACTTTGGTGCACAACTTACATGAAATCGGACGAAACTATATATGAGAGCTATATCTAAATGTGGACCGATTTTCACGAAACTTGGCAGACATCATTGTGGGCTCAATTCAGTTCGTTATACCAAATTTCACACAAAATCAGAATAAACTTTATATGGAGCTTATATGGAGCAGATTTCAAGAAAACTTCGCATATATCTATCTGGACCTAATTCAGTACGATGTGCAAAATGTTATATGTAAATCTGAACCGATTTTCACGAAATTTAACACACATAATTTTTCACTTAATTCACTTAAATCGGACGAAAATATATATGGGAGCTATATCTAAATCTGAACCGATTTTTTTCCAATTTCAATAGGGTTCGTCCTTGGGCCAAACAAATGAGATGTGCCAAATTTAATCCAAATCGGATTATAAATGCGACCTGTACTTTGTTTACAATTTAACACCAACAGACGGACAGACGGGCGGACATGCGTAAATCGACCCAGAAAGTGATTCTATGTATATTCTCAAAAGGAACCATGTGTATATCTCGTTTCCTTTTGCTGTTACAAACATATGCACAAAGACATAATACCCTGTACCACAGAGTGGTGAAGGGTATAAAAAGGCGAGATGAACTCTTCTTCATTAAACATAACGAACATAAAATCAACAGAGAAAAATTAAAGCGACAAAGAGTTTCAGTGGCATAGAAAACCCGCCTCCATCGCCAAATGCACTCCAAAGTTGATGTTTACTCTCTTGAATGTTTTACGAATTACATTCATAAAATTCAGAAATTCGGGCGTTGACAACACTTTCAGAATACTGTTTATATAATATACGAATTATTTTTTTTTATGTACAGGGTTGTAATGAGACAGTGTAGGATCTTTGTATGTTCAGAGTTTGAGGTTCTGTGTCTTTTGGCCTCATTGAACTTCTGACTGCTTGAAACTGAACTAAGAAATCAAGGCATAGAAGATTTATGATCGCATCCAGAGCAGCCTGGGGTTTTAAGAGGCGCCAGAATTAAGGAGAGCTGTGGATCTTTGTACACTACTAAATTTCACCATAAGTTTTCATTTATCAAGTGACTGCCACCCGACAAGACAACCATAGGGGGAAAACCACTATTTTGTACAACCAGTGAGGTTTCAGTTCTTACCTATAGAGTTATTGCAAGAACAGCATGCTCCTTGATGTTCCTTTTCTTCAGGGTTTCCTCTCCTGACTACTATGTCCTCTGTGCTTATTTGTCTCTTAAGGTCTGGTTCATCGACTACTACCGACGAAGAAAGGGACTACTACCGCTTATTTGTCTCTTAAGGTCTGGTTCATCGACTACTACCGACGAAGAAAGGGAGCTTACGCAATAGAGAGGTCGGCATCTTATTGTGGGATATCTAACGATCCCTTCTGACTTGGAGGTGAAACGCTTATGACTGTGATGTCAGCATTGTTGTCCTCTTTCTTCATGGGGGTGTCATATGTCTCAATAAGGAAACTGCCGTATTTCTCAATAAGGTTGAGGACGGCCTCACTCTTTCTGTTACAGTCATTTAGAGCACTGCTTAATTTGTCTCCAGATTTTTTATTTGTTTTTTATTTATTCTTGTGGCGTTTAAAACAGAAGGTGCCAAGGCAACCAGCTTTAGTGGAAAATGATGAAATTTTTAAGTACACTAAATCTATGCGATATTGTTTTGTGGAGAACAGTACGTCGACCATGGCATAGCCTTCTTACCATGTCAAGGATTTGGTAGCTAAACCTATAGTGGTTGAGGTGCCCAGGTATCAACCAGACTGACTCCTAAGGTGGTTATCTTAAAGGGGAGTATACCAGAAATGATTTTTTATGTTTAATTATTGGGTCAGTTCAAAGATAATAGCCACTTGGTCATTTCCTCAGAAGCTCTCCCCTCAGACCACAGACTGTTCGCGACTGCTCATTCAATTCGCAGCTACCCAATATTGGGCTTCCCACTATCGGCAATCTGTGAACCCATCTTCCCTTGGACAGATATAATTCCTTGTCAGCATTTTTTCTCAATGTATTAGACAATCTATCAAACGTGATTTAGTTTTAACGATTTCAATCTAAATTCGACTGAAATGAAAAGAAACAAACAAAAAATCACCTGGCATAGTCAATCTATTTATGGTTAAGCAATTTTCAAGTCCGCTATACTATAATTACAAATTAAACCGAAACAAGAAACCAACGAGGAAATTCTTGGATTGTTTTTTTTTTTTACTTTTTGTGGGGAATAAGCCTAACTAAAATAGACATACAAAACGGTCGAGCTGCGTGATAAACGCACAACTGACAAAATTTAACAAAACGATAACCGTTGATTTTGAGACAGAATCCACACGATGGACAATCAACCATCCAACCAAATCCAGTCCATTTGGAAGACATACAACAAATCGGAATGTTTTGGTGTTGTGCATCACAGCCCCGCATTCGCCGTCGTCGTCTTCGTCAGAAAAGTAAAACATAACGAAATCAATCAAAATTAATTATGAAACACTTGGTTTGGTTTTCATTTCCCTCAATTCCACCGGATCGGAGATCGAAGATGACATGAAACATAAGGCTGTTTTGTCTGCTCCGCACACGTTGGTCTTGTCTGGCCCAGTATGGTCTGGTCGAATCTGTTCTGTTCTGCCGCCGTGTTGTGGTGGTTGGTCTTGTGTTATGTTGTGGTTTCTGTTTCTGTGGTGGTTACGGTTTTGGTAATCTGAGACCGCACATTAATGAATATGAGTGGAGACATCTTTCAGTGGACAGCTCCGTTCATCTGTAATGTCTGTCGGTCTGTATGCACGGGACGAGGTATGTTACATACTCACACAGGCACACTCAGACATGTTATAGTTGTTGCCACATTGATTGACAACGAGGTGGATGTGTGTTAATTAGTGGGAAAACGTATCGTAGATAATGTCTGTCATTAACCTTTAAGGTCATCCCAATGGATTGAGTGGCTGGCTATACTAAATGAATATGTCATATCTTGCGACAGATGAATATTGGCAAGGGAAAATAATTTCACTTTTTTGTAAGAGGGTGTCACTCAAATGTCTTGTTAAGAAAGTATGATAAAATTTATTCTCTGTTTTCTCGCTCTCTCTCTCCTGAAGGTATGTTAGGTTGCCGTGAACCGACATTTGAGTATAAACAATTCTTAAATCTATAAACAAATTATATTCAGTATTAAATAGTGCAGGAGACATAGCGTATAAGCACATTTACATACAATTGAAAATCAGGATTTTACTTTCTAAAACCGCCAAAATTGTTCGTCATTTACCACACAACCTCTCGAAACCATCGATCCTCTCGAAAGAGTTTGATAGAATTGGCAGGGAAAATAACAATATGCAGAATAGTATACGTGTCTGTACCACATGGAGGGTAGACAGATTCGAATATATTCACATTTCCATAATATTTTTAGGTGGAACAATTATATTTCCCATGTGATGTGATGGGGTTGAATGTGATCCATTAACACTAAAACGGGTACTACAACAATGACTTGTAGATATCCTGGCGTAAAAGAGAAGCCATGTACCTCTTTTCAAGGCTTTGTTCTGACAAGTCTGGTCATATCTTCTTTAATTGACACTGACGCATATCTATTTATACCTCACAAATTTCGGTACTTTGGGGTGTCTGGAAACGACTTTTGTCACAACTGTCTGCAATGTGGTATTTTCAATTATCATTGGATGACAAATCTTAGTATTTTTAACATTGACCCCGAAATTCGGTATATTGGGGATTATTGGGTGCCATGCCTTTCTTCAAACAATTTACAATTACATTGCCCGCCATATATAAAAGTCCCGGATGTTCGCCTCATGGTAGAGGATATAAAAATCTAGATCACGCCGTTGTTAAATATTGCCCCATTATTCAAGATATATGTCTATAAGTAAGCATTTCTGAAGGAGAGGGCCGATGGTTCCCAACTTCGAACTTGATCTAGGCTTTATAAAGGTAATAGGTTGTGCAAAGTTTGGTTAAATCGGACATTCCTCTTGCCTAATATTAAATTTATATACATTGCATAATGTTGGGGAGGTAACAGAGGAGTGGACTAATGGGTCCCATCTTCGGACTTGGTCTAGTCTTAGTAAAGATAATAGGTTGTGCAAAGCAGGGTTAAAATGGAACATTCCATCCACCTAATATTGGATTTTTAAATATTAAACCAGTGAGCGGAGCAGTATAGTCGAATGGGGCCGACCATATGATACCCTACACAACCTTCACGAAAAACTAACTTTCCGTGGATTTATATTCTGAGCTTGGGCAATATTTCGCGATATTTGAACCATCTGGACTAACTAGAGGCCGACAATTATTACTAATGCTCATTACAGCCCTTCTAATTACTTGTCCAGATTCCCATCCCTTGTGTTGTGATCTTCTTATTCCCATTGGAGCCTATAGATCGACTCGAAAAAGCACAAAAAATTAAGTTTTCGGTCCACTTCATCACAATATAATAATCGGATCGTCACCGAAAATTATAGGCGTTATCCTTGACCATAACTGGAACTTCATGCAACATTTTAAAACGATCAGCTCTATATTTCCGCCCTCTAGTCTGGTAAAGGGTTACTAAATAATATCTGAATACATTAGCACCTGTAAATGTTTAAGTGTAACTCCCACATCTGTAACTCCCACATTTGATCCATTTCATCCCCTAGATATTAACCGATCTTTACCAAAAACAATAGGGGTCTTTATTGGGCAGAACCCATCCTACTTGCAAAATTTCGTGAAGTATGGTCCATAACTGTGGCCTGTATCGTGTTTACAAACTATCATGGACAGACGGACACACATGTCTAGATCGACCCAGCTAGTCGAGATATGACAATCGGTATATTTAAAGGTGGGTCTAGGACCAATATTTCGCGATGTTACAAACTCTTGGGGCTGTACAAAGCTATAATACTCTGAGAACATAGTTGTGTAGGCTATAAAAATGTTAACAATTTGTGTGGGAGGTACCAGAAGGAGTGGATCAATGGGTCCTATCTTCGGACTTGATATAGCCTTAGTAAAATTAATAGCTTGTGCAAATATGAATATTTTGACTTTTTGTTAGGCAGGTACCAGAAAGAGTGGACAAAGTTTGGTTCAAATCTGATAGTCCGTTCGCATCATATAATAAAATTAATTTGTTTCAAAATTTTGACCATTTTGTGGGGAGGTACCAGAAGGAGTGAACCGATGTTCCCCATCTTCGAATTTGAACGAAGTTTGGAAGAAATATTGCGATGTGCAAAGTTTGGATGACGGATGAACATTTGGATATACCCTGATTAGCCATAAGATTGAGGGTATAACGGCCAGCATTATTTTGTTCGGTTCAAATTTAGATAGAGCTCCCATACATATTTTCGGTCGATAACTTTATATGCGGCCATATCTTTTTTAATTCGGTACGTAATTATTTTGTAACCAATATGTAGTTGCTATGAACATGGAAAGTAGCATTTTATTCACTAGGACCTCGTTTATGCTAAATTACAGCAACATATGTGGTGGCTAAAATATTAAAAATGCACAAAATTAGGGGTTCTGTTATACAGAATTATGTTGTCAGGGTATTATAGCTTTGTGCAGCCCCAAAAGTTTGTAACGCCGCGAAATATTGGTCCTAGACCCACCTTTAAGTATACCGATCGTCATATCTCGACTAGCTGAGTCGATCTAAACATGTGTGTCCGTCCGTCCATTATAAATTGCAAACACGTACAGGCTACAGTTGTGGACCAATCTTCACGAAATTTTGCATGTAGGATGGGTTCTTACCAATGAAGACCCATATTGTTTTTGGAAAAGATCGGTTAATATTTAGGGGATGAAATGGACCAAAAACTTTATTTTTTTTTGGTTTTTCTGGTCGCTCCACAGGCCGCAATTATGGTCCAAACACCGCAGGGATCGGACCAGAGAATAAGCATGCCGGTTTTGATAAAGATCGGTTAATATTTAGCGGGTCAAATGGACCCTGACTTTTGTGTGAAAAATTACAAAATTTGTATTCTATAGCGTATATATTTACCTGAAGAACAAAGACCCGAGAACTGGATAGCATATCCAAGAGGAGTGGTTGACCTTTAAATTGATACCAATTATATGGTCGTATGTACTCAGATGTGGGAGTTACACTTAAATATTTACAGGTGCTTAAGTACTGAGATATTATTTAGTACCACTCTAGAAGGCGGAAATATAGCTCTGATCGCCTTGAAATTTTCCGTGAGGTTCCAGTTATGGTCAAGGGCAACGCCTATAATTTTCGGTGAAGATCAGATTTTTGTGTTTGTTTTTTTAGTCGATCTATAGGCCACAATTATAAGACGAACATCACAACACAACCCACGGTGAAGGTCAAGAGAGTGCAAATATTGCCCAAGATCAGAATATTAAACCACACAAACTTAGATTTTCGTAGAAGTTGTGTAGGGTATCATATGGTCGGCCCGGTCCGACTATACTGCTCCGCTCACTGGTTCCTAAAGATGAAATGTCATATCGCACCAGTGTATATATACAGAATGGCTTGTGCATACATTCATTACATATTGTGGTCCGATTACATTTAATTGGTCCGATTTCATGTCATTGGTTTTCCAAAGATGCTACGTCTGTCAAATGAAATTTTTGAAATGTCCTGACCTATTTTCTTGAAGTTTAGGGACAAGTGCACATTTTCATTACAGTGCACATATGCATTCCAAATCTTCCCTGATATATTTTAGATATTATTTGCCTTATAAAGCTGAATTTTGCTGAGGTATATTTATTATCCTCTTAATCTATAATCGTTAAAAAGATAATAAATTTCCTCTAAAAGGTGTAAAGAACCCATTTTCGCAACATTTACAATCAGGTGCTATAATTCTGAAATCGATTACAATATTATGTTCTAATTGCGGTTACCTCAACGATCAACAATCGTTTTTTTTTCCTCGTATTTAACAATTTGTCAATGGAACAACGACAGACATAGCAGTGACATCATAAAGTGACGAATCTGAGCTGTGAGTCTTGTGGTTGTTCCTGATAAAGTTCACAATATGTCATTGATTTGTTTTGTATTACATTGTTTACAAATGTGTGGCTTTTCACCGTCTCCCCCTAACCATAACCTATCAATAATTGTGGGTAGCGAGTGCGCCACCACAAAATGTTGTATTTACCATTTGTCCTCACATATAAATGCTTAAATGTACCTGCCCAACATCATCTATCCATCAGTTTGGTAATTTAGAGGTTTCTTTCAATTCCACTATGACAAGGCGCACAAAAGCACAACTCACAAGGTGTTGGAAATAATTGCTTTTAGCGTTATTTTTTGAACCATTCAAATGTAACGTGACTTGACAAACGCTTTTGTCAGACACTTGTGAAAACCACCAAAAAGGTGCAGTTATAAAAAACAAAACCGAAAAAAATTACAACAATCTTTAATTGTTTACTTTGGTTTCTCGATGTACTATTGTTGTTGCTTTTCTTGTTCGATGTTATTGTCCTAAATGTTGTGGTGTATTTTATTTAGATAAAAATCAATTAAAAGAATACAACAACAACAAAAGAAGAGAAAAAGCAATAACTCTGACATAGCTAACAAAAATATTCAAAGTTGAATAATTCACATAATTGTTCGAGACACTCTTGACCGAGAAGACTTGTGGAATAGTTGTTGCCAACAAAAATTCATACAAGTTATTTTCTATGAAGTATTGTTACTATTTATACCCTTCACCACACTGTGGTACAGGGTATTATGTCTTTGTGCATATGTTTGTAACAGGCAAAAATAATCGAGATAGACCCATGGTTCCTTTTGACAATATGCATAGAATCACTTTCTAAGTCGATTTATGCATGTCCGTCCGTCCGTCCGTCTGTCTGTCTGTCCATGTTAAATTGTAAACAAAGTACAGGTCGCATTTATGATCCGAATTGGATGAAATTTGGCACAGGTCACTTATTCGGCCCAAGGACGAACCCTATTAAAACTGGGGAAAATCGGTTCAGATTTAATATATATATTTAACCGATTTAATGTAAACGGTCCCTATATATCTTTCGATTTGCACGAAATTTGGTACTGGCTAATCATTTAGGCCTATAATGATGTCTGCCAAGTTTCGTGAAAATCGGCCCAGATTTAGATATAGCTCCCATATATAGTTTCATCCGATTTCATGTAAATAGTGCCCCAAAGTCCCTGTATATCTTTTGATTTGCACGAAATTTGGCATAACGTACTGAATTAAGCCCAGAGTGATGTCTGCCAAGTTTCGAGAAAATCGGTCCAGATTTAGATATAGCTCCCATATATAGTTTCGTCCGATTTCATGTAAATGGTGCCCTAAAGTCCCTATATATCTTTCGATTTGCACGAAATTTGGTATAACGTACTGAATTGAGCCTAGAATGATGTCTGCCAAGTTTCGTGAAAATCGAAACTTGGCAGACATCATTCTAGATTTAGATATAGCTCCCATATATAGTTTCGTCCGATTTCATGTAAATGGTGCACCAGACTCCCTATATATCCTCCGATTTGCACGAAATTTGGCGTAACGTAGTTAATTGAGTCTAGAATGATGTCTGCCAAGTTTCGTGAAAATCGGTCCAGATTTGGATATAGCTCCCATATATAGTTTCGTCCGATTTCATGTAAATGGTGCCCCAAAGTCCCTGTATATATTTTGATTTGCACGAAATTTGGCATAACGTACTGAATTAAGCCTAGAGTGATGTCTGCCAAGTTTCGAGAAAATCGGTCCAGATTTAGATATAGCTCCCATATATAGTTTCGTCCGATTTCATGTAAATGGTGCCCTAAAGTCCCTATATATCTTTCGATTTGCACGAAATTTGGCATAACGTACTGAATTGAGTCTAGAATGATGTTTGCCAAGTTTCGTGAAAATAGGTCAAGATTTACATATAGCTCCCATATATAGTTTCGTCCGATTTCATGTAAATGGTGCACCAAACTCCCTATATATCCTCCGATTTGCACGAAATTTGGCGTAACGTAGTTAATTGAGTCTAGAATGATGTCTGCCAAGTTTCGTGAAAATCGGTCCAGATTTGGATATAGCTCCCATATATATTTTCGTCCGATTTCATGTAAATGGTGCCCCAAAGTCCCTGTATATATTTTGATTTGCACGAAATTTGGCATAACGTACTGAATTAAGCCTAGAGTGATGTCTGCCAAGTTTCGTGAAAATCGGTCCAGATTTGGATATAGCTCCCATATATAGTTTCGTCCGATTTCATGTAAATGGTGCCCCAAAGTCCCTGTATATATTTTGATTTGCACGAAATTTGGCATAACGTACTGAATTGAGCCTAGAGTGATGTCTGCCAAGTTTCGAGAAAATCAGTCCAGATTTCTATATAGCTCACACATATAGTTTCGTCAGATTTCATGTAAATGGTGCACCCTATATATCTTTCGTTTTGCACAAAATTTGACATAACGTACTGAATTGCGTTGTTTCGTGAAAATCGGTCCAGATTTAGATATAGCTCCCTTTTATTATAGATTGATTTTAAGTAATTGACGCACCAAGGAACCAATAGGAACAAAACGTTCTGAAATTAGTATAACCTATCCTGTCACTAGTTTGTTTGAAATCGCTTAATATTTGGATAGAGCTTCCATATATATTTTTTGACCCGATTTCAAGTAAATTGGGCATCAAACTTCTCATGTTAGTCAGTTTGACATCAAATTTTGCACAACGTTCAAAATTGAGCATAGAATTATGTTGTTGCATTTTCTAGAAGTGCAGACATAGCCCAACGGATGACCCATTTATATTTGTTTGAAGTCGATTTACATACTTTATGGATAGATCTACGTAGATTCGCATTTAGATAAATATCACATATTTTATTTCATCCAATTTCATGCTAATAGTCTTGTTTAATATACCCATAGTGGTGAAGGGTATCATATAGTCGGCCCCGTCCGACTTTACTACTTTCCTTACTGGTTTGTTCTTCGGAAAAAAATATTTAACATACATTTTGTAAAATTGAAAAAAAGAACACACAGTAAAAAACTATTAAACAGATTTAACTTTTGGTGAAGAAAAATCTGCAAAACATGAATATAAATTTATTGTTTTATTTATACCATGAGCGTCAAAAGAAACTGCAGTGATTTTCATGTTCAAAAATTTAATTTACGAATTCTTATACAGGGTATCACTTTCTGATTCTATGTTCGTTCGTTTGTCAAAATTATAAAATTAATTTTTAGCACAATTTTGACCATTTTGTGATGAAGGTACCAGAAAGAGTGGACCAATGATCGAAGCTTGGTAAAGGTAATATGTTGTACAAAGTTTGGTCCAAATCGGATATTCGATTCGCCTGATATTGAATTTAAAGGTATTGCGAATTTTGACTTTCTGTGGGGGAGGTACCAGAAGAAGTGGACCGAACTCCCATCTTCCTACCTGATCTAGGCTTGGGGAAGATAATAGGATTGTCATTATAAAATTAATTTTTAGCACAATTTTGACCATTTTGTGGGGGAGGTACCAGAAGGAGTGGACCGATATTCCCCATCTTCGAACTTAAACTAAGTTTAGAAGAAGTATTAAGATGTGTAAAGTTCGAGAGTTATCGTGCGCACCAGCCAGTCAGACGGAATGCGGAAGGACGGACATGTGTTAATCGATTAAAATTTTCAGAAAAGTATTTGGTCCAAAGAAACATGGGTTCTAAAACCAATATTTCGAAGGGCACATTTTCACCGTATCAAAGTGTATATACTCTCATTACCCTCTTACCCTCTTTATGGTGGTGGTTATAAAAATGAATTGTGATGATATTGTCATGACAACCCGACAAACTTTGGGTATGTAGATAAAGTTTGGATAAAATTGGCAAAATTTCGTGTGAATTGGAACTCATAGGATTTTTGTTGCACAATTTCTCTGAATTGACCGAAATTATATATGGGAGCTATTTCTTATTTACAAATGATTTAAACGTAACTTAACACCCGTTATTATAGGCCCAATACGGTATACTATACCAAATTTTGTCACAATCGAACACACCTTGAGACTTTGGTGTGTCGTTTACATAAAATTGTTTGAAAATATTACCATAAAACTGTCTTAAACTAGAAACGGTTAGAATTGGCCAACAGGACAACACAAGGCCACATAGAAACTTCGGGAGCTTGGTTGGGAAGTTTTAATGCATCTGCCATACAGTCCGAACTTGCCACCAACGATTATCATATTTTTCTTGTATTGCAAAATGTCTTTAATGATAACAAATTGGTATCTAGGAAGCAGAGATGGCCTGTCAGAAACAGTGACGTAAATGACATACAATTCCGACGTATAATACATACGTCAGTAACGTCGGAAACCTACCCAAATCCATTAGGTTTTTGACAAAATAGCTATTTCATTAATTAATGTGGAAATTACGCATCCTTTACTCAAATCCATATAAAATTTCAAAATTTGCTCCTCAAAAAAAAAAATTTTTTGAAATTTTTATCAGTTTTAGTGAGGAATAGTCAGATATATGTAAAAATAATATATATCCTTGAAAATAACTGTATGTGCTGATAATATTGAAATAAATGACGTTTACTACATTTATTACATTTTATATAGGTATATGACTTTTTCGACGTTTACAACTTTTTGACAGTCGAAAACCTAAAAATTCGTCACACGGACCATCCCTGCTAGGGAGGATTGTAAAAATAGACTACTAGATTTTTTTTGCAAATAGAGAGCAGGACTTCTATGAGAGATGCTTTATGAATTTACCTTTAAAATAGCAACAAATCATACAACAAAACGATGCATATTTGGTACAAATCGGACATTCCGAAGCATGTTAAATTAAGTCCTGTAGTTCATATTTTTCCCCAACCTACTATATATGGGAGCTATACCTATATTTGATCCGATTTCTATGAAACTTAAAACACAGACTTAATTCCATACGTTATGCAAAATTTTGCCTCAATAAGACAAACAGTGGGAATTTGGGGCTCCATTTACATAAAATCGGGCACAAATATATATAGGAGCTATATGTCACCGATTGTTCTCAATTATCATAGGGCTCTTCCTTGAGCGAAATAAGTGAGTGACTTGTGCCAAATTTCATCCAATTCGGATCATAAATGCAACCTGTACTTTGTTTACAATTTTATATGTACGGGCAGACAGATGGACGTGCATAAATCGGCTTAGAAAGTGATTATGTACATATTCTCAAAAGCAACCATGTGTGTATTTCGTATAATTACAAACAAAGGCCAGTGAGCGGACCAGTATAGTCGGACGGGGCCGACCATATGATACCCTACACAACTTCAACGAAAATCTAACTTTATATGGTTATATATTCTGAGCATGGAAAATATTTCGCTATATTTGCACCCTCTTGACCGACTAGAGGTCAACAAATATTCCTAATATTCAGTAAATACCTTCTATTTACTTGTCCAGATTCCCTTCACGGTGGGTTGTGTTATGATGTTCGACTTTCAATTGTGGCCTATATATTGACTAAAAAACACAAAAATTAAATTATCGGTCCACCTCATCCCAATATTATTATCTGAATATCACCGAAAATTATAGGCGTTATCCTTGACCATTCCTGGATCCGCTATCCGCGCTGTGTTTCCGCCTCTAGTGTGGTAATGTGTTACTAAATAATATCTGAGTACGTAAGCACCTGTAAATATTTAAATGTAACTCCCACATCCGAGTACATACGACAATATGATTGGTATCAATTTAAAGGTCAACCACTCCTCTTGGATATACTATCAACTTCTCGGCTCTATGTCATTCAGGAGTAAATATATACGCTATAGAATACAAATTTTGTCATTTTTCACACAATAGTTAGGGTCAATTTGACCCGCTAAATATTGATCGATCTTTCAAAACAGGCATGCTTATTCTTTGGCCCAATCCCCTTCACCATTTATAAATTCGCGGTGTTTGGGCCATAATTGCGGACTCTAGAGCGACCAGAAAATCAGACAAAAATTTAGTTTTTGGTCCATTTCTTCCCCTAAATATTAACCGATCTTTACCAAAAATAGGGGTCTTCATTGGGCAGAACCCATCGTACATGCAAAATTTCGTGAAGATTGGTCCATAACTGCGGTCTGTATCGTGTTTACAAATTATAAGGGACAGACGGACAGAAGGACGGACGGTCGGACACACATGTCAAGATCGACTCAGCTAGTCGAGATATGACGATCGGTATACTTAAAGGTGGGTCTAGGTATACTTAAAGCTATAATACCCTGACAACATAGTTGTGTAGGTATAATTATATCCCCATATGATATCGTCTTATCTACACTTCCCAAAATTATTCGCTCTTGCATAGTTCCATGTGGGGTTGGAAGCTTTATTTCATGCAACTTAAAGTATACCTATTGGAAATATAGAAAAATATCCAAAGATCATCTGAGACATTACATGTCTGTCTGTCCTTTCGTCCGTCCGATTATTGAAATCATTGCAATTTTTAACATTTTAACATTTGCAAATAAATTGGTACTATTTCTAGGATGTTTCGTATTGAAAATCGCTCGACTTTTTAGTGTAAGCCCCATATAATGATACACCCAATATTCGATTTTTAAAATTTTTCAAACGAATTGGCTGTAATCTGGTACTTGCTTTCTAATTGGGTAACATCCTCGTACCAAGAATCACTGTTTGTCTACATTATACTATAGTCCCTTATAACGGTAGATCAAAATATTAGTGTTTTAGATAATTTAGACTTGTTTTTTAAGCCAATTGGCTTCAATGTGATATTTTGATTTATCATTTATCACATATTCCTGCCCACTTTTTAGGACAGTCCCAATTAATAATTGGCAATTATCTATCACCTCCTGGTAGAGAGGTTCGAACTTAACGATTTATACCCTTCACCACACTGTGGTGAAGGTATAAAGACATAATACCCTGTCTTTGTGCATATGTTTGTAACAGGCAAAAGGAAACGAGATAGACCCATGGTTTCTTTTGAGAATATGCATAGAATCACTTTTTAAGTCGATTAAACATGTCCGTCCGTCCGTCTGTCTGTCTGTCCATGTATTTTTGTGAGCAAAGTACAGGTCGCATTTATGATCCGAATTGGATGAAATTTGGCACAGCTCATTTGTTTGGCCCAAGGACGAACCCTATTGAAATTGGGAAAAATCGGTTCAGATTTAGATATAGCTCCCATATATATTTTCGTCCGATTTAATGGAAATGGTGTACCCAAGTCCCTATATATCTTTCGATTTGCACGAAATTTGGTATAACGTACTGAATTGGGCCTAGAGTGAAGTCTGCCAAATTTCATGAAAATCGGTCCAGATTTAGATATAGCTCCCATATATAGTTTCGTCCGATTTCATGTAAATGGTGCACCAAAGTCCCTATATATCTTTCGATTTGCACGAAATTTGGTATAACGTACTGAATTGAGCCTAGAGTTATGTCTGCCAAATTTCGTAAAAATCGGTCCAGATTTAGATATAGCTCCCATATATAGTTTCGTCCGATTTCATGTAAATGGTGCACCAAAATCCCTATATATCTTTCGATTTGCACGAAATTTGGCGTAAAGTACTGAATTGAACCTGGAGTGATGTCTGCCAAGTTTCATGAAAATCGGTCTAGATTTAGATATAGCTCCCATATATAGTTTCGTCCGATTTCATGTAAATGGTGCACCAAAATCCCTATATATCTTTCGAGTTGCACGAAATTTGGGCTAACGTACTGAATTGAGCATAGAGTGATGTCTGCCAAGTTTCGTGAAAATCGGTCCAGATTTAGATATAGCTCCCATATATAGTTTCGTCCGATTTCATGTAAATGGCACACCAAAGTCCCTATATATCTTTCGATTTGCACGAAATTTGACATAACGTACTGAATGCAGCCTATAATGATGTCTGGTATGCTTCGTGAAAATCGGTCCAGATTTAGATATAGCTCCCATATATAGTTTCGTCCGATTTCATGTAAATGGTACACCAAAGTCCCTATATATCATTCGATTTGACGAAATTTGGCATAACGTACTGAATGGAGCCTAGAATGATGTATGGTATGCTTCGTGAAAATCGGTCCAGATTTAGATATAGCCCCCATATATAGTTTCGTCCGATTTCATGTAAATGGTGCACCAAAGTCCCATATATCTTTCGATTTGCACGAAATTTGGCATAACGTACTGCTGGAAGGATGTGTGCTGAGTTTCGTGAATGTCGATTCAGCTCTAGATATATATATATATATATATATATTTTCGTCCGATTTAATCTAAATAATGTACCAAGTTCTTATGTTGCATAGCGTTTTGAATTTAATCCAGAATAATGTGTGCCAAGTTTAGTGAAAATCGGTTGAGATTTAGATATAGGTCCTTATATTATAGATTGATTTTAAGTAATTAACGCACCAAGGAACCAATATATGGCTGATAGGAACAAAAGGTAGTGAAATTAGTGTAACCTAATCTGTGACAAGTTTCGTTGAAATCGGTTCATATTTGGATATAGCATCCATATATAAGTAAATTTTGCATCAAACTCCTAATATTTGTTAGATTGACATCAAATTCTGCACAACGTACAAAATTGAGCATAGAATAACGTAGTTGGGTTTTCTAGAAGTACAGACCTAGCTCAACGGATGACCTATTGATATTTGTTTGAAGTCGATTTACATACTTTTGTTCCATTGTAGCAAACGAATGACATGTTTATGGATGGATCTTGGTCGTTTCACATTTAGATAAATATCACATATTTTGTTTCATACAATTTCATGATAATAGTCCTGTTTAATATACCCATAGTGGTGAAGGGTATCATATAGTCGGCCCCGTCCGACTATACTACTTTCCTTACTGGTTTTTTTTTGTTTTTTTGAATTACTTCGTAATGTATATATCGAACCTGACCCATATTTAATGAGGCAACTACTTCCTAATGCGTCTACCACTGATCAGAGCCCCTTTCGAAATGTCCCGATTATTATGCCAATGTTGCAATATTCATGTATATTCATCCAAAGTCATTATACTTTCCATGACACAAGCGAACATAAACCTTTTCATCGGAAACCATCTCCAATCATTTTAAGCCATCCTACACAACACACACGTTCAAATAAACAAAAAACGTACATTTGTTAATTATCATTTTTTCTTTAATACTGTCTAAATGCCGTATTATAATTAATTATATATAAATTATCTTAAATTACATCTAACAAATTTAAAAGTACAATAATAAAAAAAAATATTTAATGGAAATTCCAAATAAAAAGAGCTTATTACGAAACTACTCGTATTATAAGTTATGCTTCGAAAACAAATAGCAATGACAATTTAAGCATTTCTAATGAAATCTCCTCTCCCACATTCAGGCACCCCAAGCCATCGCCACCGACACCGCCATCGTCGTCGTCATCATCATCATCATCATTTAAAGATCATTAAAATTATCTCTAATGTACGTGAGTTTGTTTTTTTTTTTCAAGTGTATTTTTGCCGATTTGTAAAAGGGGGTCCAACAAAGCATGTACAACAACAATAAAAACTAGCTAGACAAAACTACAAAAAAATTAAAGAAAAATCCAATGAACGAAAGAAACAAAAATTAAAACAAATCACAATAAGAAAACAATCAAGAAATAATTTGAAGAGAAGCACAACTGTAATGCAAACAAACAGAAATTAAAAACTTTTAAATTTAACAAGAAATTTCTTATCACAACTTCGTAATCTTGGAAGTTTAAGCTAGAAAAACACGCTCCAGCCAGACAGGCTATAGTCACATTCAAACAGACACACAAACACACTCAGCGATAGACAAAGTCTTGCTTATTATAACCAAGTCATAGTCTTAGGAAAATAACCAAAAATTAAACGGCAAGAAAACCAAAGACAAAGGCAGTGCAGCAGCTGGCAATGTTGCCGATATGGGGTTTTTTCCGAACCAAAATGATCGAGAAATTTGTATATCCCTTATGGCTCTTATATTTTGTAGGTAGCCCCAAGGGACGGTACCCCCCATTATTCAGTATTTTGGAAATACTACGCACGGTTCTCAACAGAATCAGCTTAGTATTTGGGTACTCACTTTGGCTAACAGATCTGCCTATAAATATTGGCTTATGTTTCGGAAAGGTTATTTTAACTTTTTTAAGATGTTAGATTTACTTGGAACCAACCAGCAAGGAAAGGGCAAAAGTTGGACCGGGTCGAATTTAACACTTTAAATATATCCTAAATCTGTACTAAATTCGGAATTATACTTCTTGTTATATCGTAGTATCTAGGGTAATTTCTCTCCTTCTAAGGACCTTCGAGAACCAATATTGAAATTTCTTTGCAATGATGTTGAATAATCAGGATGGCCAAATTACAGTCACTTAGGCTAAGAAATGCCGCAAAATCTTTTAAAATGCCGAAAATGGGGACTATACCACTGCGTGGACTGATATATCCCTAGGTCTGTTAGCAGTGTATTTGAGTTTTCGACTAGAAGCCCCCATTAATTTTAGTTATTTTGAATGTTATCCTCATGGTGGAGAGTATAAAAAATTCAGCCAAGCCGAATTTAACATAGTTATACCCTACACTACTATGTTGTCAGGGTATTATAGCTTTGTGCAGCCCCAAATGTTTATAACGCCGCGAAATATTGGTCCTGGACCCACCTTTAAGTATACCGATCGTCATATCTCGACTAGCTGAGTCGATCTAGACATGTGTGTCCGTCCGTCCGTCTGCCCATTATAATTTGTAAACACGATACAGGCCACAGTTATGGACCAATCTTCACGAAATTTTGTATGTAGGATGGGTTGTGGCCAATGAAGACCCGTATTGTTTTTGGAAAAGATCGGTTAATATTTAGGGGATGAAATGGACCAAATACTTTATTTTTGTCGGGTTTTCGGGTCGCTCCAGAGGCCGCTATTGTGGCCCAAACACAGCGAATTTTTGCATGGAGAAGGGGATCGGGCCAAAGAATAAGCATGCCTGTTTTGATAAAGATCGGACAATATTTAGCGGGTCATAGACCCGAGAAGTTGATAATATATCCAAGAGGAGTGGTTGACCTTTAAATTGATACCAATTATATTGTCGTAGGTACTCGGCTGCGGGAGCTCCACTTAAATATTTACAGATGAAGTTCGAAGTTCGAACATGGGCTACAACGGTCCATAGGCATAGCTCCCATATAAGGGTACCCCCAATTTTCGGTATTTTGAGGTTCTTAAGCTCGTTTTTCAACCGAATTCGCTGAAATTTGGTATAAATATGGGCCCATTTTTTCGCATAGACCCCATATAAGGATACCACCAATTTTGCGGTATTTTGGGGTTCTTGGGAGCGTTTTATAACTGAATTCGCTGAAATCTTGTATATTGGGTTCTTATTGGGAACCAAATTATTTCACTAAAAATTATAAATATAGGTCCACTTTTTCTCGTAGTCCCAATTTAACGGAAACCCCAAATTTTCGGTATTTTCCAACCGAATTGGCTGTAATTTAGTAGTTCGAGTTCTTATTGGGTTGCTAATCTTTCCACACAAAAATTAAAAAAATCAATTTTTTCGGGTAGCCCCCATATATTTTGCGGTATTTTGTGGTTCTTTATCGCGTTTTCAACCAAATTCTTTGTAATTTAGTTTTTCGAAGTCGTATATGGTAACAAGCCTCCCTCCAAAAAAGTATTAATTTCGACCTCTTTTAGGGGTAGTTCCCATATAACCCCCTTTTTATACCCTTCACCACACTGTGGTACAGGCTATTATGTCTTTGTGCATATGTTTGTAACAGGCAAAAAGAAACGAGATAGACCCATGGTTCCTTTTGAGAATATGCATAGAATCACTTTCTGAGTCGATTTATGCATGTCCGTCCGTCCTTCCGTCCGTCTGTTGACAGTATACCTATGGCGGAGGGTATTCAAAGTTCAGCCCGGCCGAACTTAATGCTTTTTTCACTTGTTCTATTTACGCACAAGCTGTTCTTTTTGGAAACTTTTACTCATGTAAACTAATGCGTGCCAGTCCCACGCCAACGCCCATCCCTACTCGATAGGTATTTAAATTCTCACTAACAATAAATACTGATGTTCGCAAATGAAATTCTACTCGGTAACCCTGACAGTCGAAGGAGTAAAAGAAAAACGGCATAGTAAGCCAAAAGCAGTTTGTAAAGATTTGTTGTAATAACATTTTTAACATTTTGGCAGTTGTATTGCCCAAAAATCTTTGTTCAATTTATGCATGTATTTGTGTGTGTGTTTGTGTGCATCCCAAAAGTCAACATCTTTTGATGGATTCACCACAGCCATTGCCAGATTCCAAAGCAATGCATAAAATTTTGCCCCAATATTCGTTCCAACGGGTATTGCTTGTTAGATTCGGCATGGACAGTGGTCATAGAATGCAGTTGAAGTGAACGAAGAAGAAGTTTTTATAAAACTTGATAGGACCACCATTGTGACTGTAACGAAATTGTGGACTATGACTAAATTTTAAATAAATGTCAAGGTTTTGAATTTGAATACATCGTCTTACATTCGAAAAATATTAATTTAAATATATTTTGCCAAACCACTGTTCGACAAACTCGAAGAAAACAAAAACAACAACTTTAGTCAGTTTTTGTGAACAAACAAATAAAACTCATTTCAAATGCATCCATCGCTTAACTTAAAACTCGGCGATTTTTTTCAGTTGATGGCCTAGAAATAATTCAAGTGAAAATGAAATAGCATCAGTCTGTCAGTCATTCAGGCAAGGAGGCAGGCAGTGAGCCAACCAGCCAGTCAACCATTCAGTCCGTACCAATAAAAACAAACGCTTTAATTAATTTTATCTTTGTTTACGAGAACTCGGGTTGGCTGCCAAGCATGGTGGGGGCAAACAGGCAACCATCCAGTTAGCTGCTTCCACCCTTTTTAGGAGACTACTGTCACAATGTGACAAAACAAGAAAAGATTTTTTTCTTCAAATTCAGTTTCGTTTGGTAGCTCACTTTTTAGTTGCCGTTGTTGTTGTTGTTGGAATTTTCTGTAATGTTTATTTATCCCAAAACACAAAAAATGTTTGATCACATCTTTCTTTGTGATTTGGGATGTTAAAAAAAAAACAGCAACAACAACATTTCTATGGAAAAAAGGTCACTAACTAAAAAGCTGTTTACTTAATGGCAGTAGCTTAGATTGTTCTTGTTAATTTTTTCCAGTTGATGACCATAATTAAAATAGCATTTCAGGCACATTAACCATGAAAATCTAGTTGAAATTATTGTCGCCCTTTTCGACGTTGCACACCATTTAAATTCACTTTATATGTGTGTTGTTTAATGTAGGGAAAAAGTCCCATCTTCAGAGATTTTACAACAAGGTCAGTTAGGCATATTTGGTAAAGATGGTATTATAAGGAATTTCCCAGGAGTGAAATTAAATGCTCTGTGAATTTTTTGTACCCTCCACAAGATGGAAAATTTAGGCGATACTTTTACATAAAGATTACGGTTGAGTCTGTTGGACAAGGTCTCACGCATAACTTGGTCAGTATATACTATATAGATGGGTAAATGGATCAAGGCGTTTTTTTTCGAAAAAATACAAACTTCGTATTTTACTTTAGGAATATCTCATTAGTTTTATACTTGAAAATATGGTACACACTATATACCCACTAGTAACCGGTGGACCGTGTAATATAGTTGTTATTAAGGATATTAAATTTTTAATAAATTCAGGCAATATTGCTTCTGAGGCTAATTTTAACCGGTGGCAATTTTCCGTCGATTTTTGAGTTAATGATCTCCAAAAAGTTCTGAATTAGGTAAAGCATGCTTGGCTTGTCCAGACTACGATATATACGATTTTGATCTACTAATCGAATATTCTCAATTATCTTGTACTCAATTTTGAGGCTAATTAACAACCTTTTTCGCAAATCGACAACTAATATTGAGGGAAGTTCAGGCTAATCACCGCGACATGTAGAACTCTTAATTAAAATAACAATCTAAAATAAATCTACTGCATCTTCTAGACAATTACGCCCTGTATTATAGCTGCCATGAAACGAGACATGAATTTGTCTGTGTATTTATGGTTAACAGGAGAAAAAAAGACCTTGTCTCCAGATTCACTCCAATAGATGAGGGAATAGAAATAATCCGTATAAAAGCGAAGTTCTTTTACATCAGTCTAATTTGCGCCCATGCTCCGACCAAAGATAAAGACAAACAGACCAAAGACATATTTTACGAGCGCCTAGAAACAGCATATGACCGTTGCTCCGGCCATGACATTAAAATTCTGCTAGGAGATTTTAATGCAAAAATCGGAAGCCTTCATGAAGAAACATCCGACAACGACATGAGGTTCATTGACTTCGCGGCAGCAAAAAACATAGTTGTTAGCAGCACCAGATTCAAGCATCTCGATATACACAACCTGGATCTCTCCTGATCAAGTAACGAGAAATCAAATTGATCATGTTGTGATAGACGGAAGGCATTCATCCAATGTTTTAGACGTCCTATCGATCCGAGGAGCGAATATCGATTCAGACCATTACCTTGTGGCAGCCAAGGTACGCACCCGTCTTAATGTTGCAGCAAAGGTGCGATCTAAGACAACACGGAAACTCGACGTCAAAAAGCTGCAAACACAACAGGTAGCTGATGCCTACTCCGCTCAACTTACCCATCTGCTTGAAGAAAGCACTTCTTGTCCCGATAATAATATAGAAGCACAATGGCAAAGAATTGCCCACTCCCTACAAACTGGAGCAAAAGGAACAATTGGGTACCAAAAACCACCACCAAGAAACCCATGGTACGATCAGGAGTGTCGTAATGCTACTGATGTGAAAAACGCAGGGTATAGGGCAACCCTGCAGACAGTAGCGACACGTAACGTGATGGGAAATTATCGGGAGAAAAGGAGAGAGGAAAAACGTGTTTTCAGAAAAAAGAAGAAAGAACAAGAAAAACGTGAGCGTGAGCAAATCGAGATGTACAGGAGTTAGAATGAAGTCCGGAAATTTTTTCGAAAAGCTTCTAGTATCAAATAGTGGCGATGAAGAAGATACCCCAGAACCAATAAGAGATGATGGTATAGAGTGTATACCACCTAGCCAAGATGAGGTCTTAAAATCAATTAATCGGCTGAAGAACAACAAAGCAGCAGGAGCCGATGGGTTACCAGCCGAACTATTCAAGACTGGTGGCCAGATTCTGGTCAGCAGCATGCACCAGCTGATTAGCACAATTTGGCTAGATGAATGCATGCCCAATGATTGGAACCTCAGTATCCAGTGTCCCGTGCACAAAAAAGGAGACAAGACGATATGTGCCAACTATAGAGGAATAAGTCTCCTCCCCATCTCATATAAAGTGCTATCCAGTGTGCTGTGTGAACGATTGAAGCCAATGGTCAATGACATCGTCGGACCATACCAACGCGGCTTCAGACCTGGCAAATCCACCATTGACCAGATTTTCACTCTGCGCCAAATCCTGGAAAAGACCCACGAGAAACACATCGACACATACCACCTATTTGTCGACTATAAAACCGCATTCGACAACCCTATCCGTTCAGAGGTGTTTAAAGCCATGTCTGTGTTCGGCATTCCTGCAAAATTAATACGGCTATGCAGGATAACTTTAAGTGGCACAAGGTCAGCAGTTAAAGTAGGAAAGGACCTATCGGAGCCCTTCAATACCGAACGAGGATTCAGACAAGGTGACAGTTTGTCGTGTGATCTTTTTAACATCCTACTGGAAAAGGTCATACGAGACGCAAAGGTGAACAGAAATGGCACTCTGTACACCAAACAACACATGTTACTCGCCTACGCCGATGACATCGATATAATGGGTCGAACATTGCGAGCGGTAACATACACCTTTGAACAAATTGAAAAGGAGTCTGCCAAAGTGGGTCTGGCAGTAAACGGCGAGAAGACCAAACTGATGGTATCAACGCGCAAGACGTCCAGTAGACTCGGACCAACTTTGGAACTTGAGAACTACAGCTTCGAGGTAGTTAAAGACTTTATATACCTTGTTACCGCCATAATTAAAACGAATGACATCAGTTTTGAAATTCGGAGAAGGATTGTGATGGCCAACAGATGCTACTATGTTCTAAGTAAGCAGTTTAGAAACAAGGCCACCTCCCGCCAGACCAAACTCACACTTTACAAGACGCTGATACTACCCGTGCTATTATAAGGATCAGAAGCATGGGTAATTTCGCAAGCAGATGAGGCATCTCTTGGGGTTTTTGAGAGAAAAATTCTCCGAAAGATCTACGGGCCGATCTGCGTCGACTGTGAATATCGGCGTCGAATGAACCACGAGCTTTACAATTTATACGCGGACATCGACATAGTCAGTCGTATTGAGCTGCAGCGACTTCGGTGGCTAGGCCATGTTGTGCGGATGAATGAAAATGCCCCAGTTCAAAAGGCATATAAAAATGAGCCTAATGATGGTTCCCGTAGAAGGGGAAGGCCACAAATTAGATGGAAAACCAAGTAAAAAACAACATCGTGGAACGTGGCCTTCCAAATTGGTGGGCTTGCGCACAAGACCGACGCGCTTGGAAATCTTTTTTAAGCTCGGCTTATGGAACAACCGTTCTGTAATAAGCCAGCTAAGTAAGTAAGTATCTTCTAGACAAATTCGAAACTTTATATTTGAATATGTGTAGAGAGCGGGTTATACAGTCGACGATCTTTTTGCTGATCGTCGACATGTTATTTCTTAAAAAAAATCGCCAACGTCCAACTCAACTGGAGTGTAACAAAAGGAAAACTAATCCAAGTCCAATAAGGAGGATTCAGATGGCATAAGGCGTATAAACGTTAAATCCTATTGCTAAGGCAAAACATGGCGGAGGTAACATAATGGTCTAGGGTTATTTCTCGAGCAAGGGGTTCATAAAATTTATACAAGTAGCGAAATATATCAAAATACGTGATTCTAATGAGGAATGCTGAGGAAGAGATGCCTCTTAGATGGACATTCCAGCGAAATAGTCACCCAAAACATATAACAGTGGTTAAGTAGTGGTTTCTTCGATTGAAGTTCTCCATTTGTCTGCCCAATTCGTTGATCTTAACCTAATCCAGAACCGAGCAAATTGCCAAACCAATGAAGATTTATTTGAAGCCACGAAAGTAGTTAGGAAAGCTATAACGCTTTAATAAAGAATACGCAGCGAAATATTGATTTCAATAGTTTTTTTCTGCTCTTTAAATTAGATAATTCGGAATTTGAAGTCACAATGTCGGATCGATTCAGAAGAAAATTTGCACAGCTTAGTAAATTAAGTACTGATTGACCTATGTGAGATTTTGCTAAAATTGGTTCAGATTTAGATATATCTCCCAAATATATTTTCGTCCGATTTAATGTAAATGGTTCACCCAACTCCCAAGATTAAGACAAAATTGTTCACAGCGCACAGTGGTCGAAATTAATAACTCCTAATCCAAGTGAGATATTTTGCTGAAATCTTTCACAAATTCTGTCATACCTATTAGTGGATTGAATATTACTTACTTACTTAGCTGGCTTGTTACAGAACGGTTGTTCCATAAGCCGAGCTTAAAAAAAGATAACAAGTAAAAAAGCGTTAAGTTCGGCCGGGCCGAACTTTGTATACCCTTCACCATAGAAATACTGAAAATTTTTTGAAATGAAAATATAGGAAACATACATATAACTACAATTCTACCAATCGATTGTTGTAAACCAAATAGAAATTTCAGCAATTTCAATGGGTTTTTTCTAAAATCTCAAAACCCCAAAATGTTTACATAGTAGGGTGAAACATGTGTATAAAATCCTGCAAATCCTCCAATTTAGAGGGCAAATTTATAAGAGGCATACTAAAGCGGGACCGATATTGACAACATTGTTTAGGAACTTGGTGTTTTCATTATATAAGAGCCGATTAATTAAGAGCCGATATAGCTCAAGTTCCAAGCTTATAATTTAGTTTTGAATCCCAATACCGTGTAGGATGTTTTATATAGGGCCTGGGTCTAAATGTAGGTTGATATAGTTCATTCTCAAACCACATGTTCAAGCTTTTATGTCGATATCCTCCAATAGAAAAATGATTACAACATATGGCTAAATCGTCTTAGAATTCCATACTATGCAGGGTATGAACTGAAAATTTCGTCTACAAAATATCCCCCAACACACAGAACAAATTAGCTAACTATTTTAACATAAAATGGGGGTTATGTGGGGACTACCCCTAAAATGGGGTGAATATTAATAATTTTTGGTAGGGAGATTTGTTACCATATACGACTTCAAAATACCAAATTACAGCAAATTCGGTTGAAAAACGCACTCGAGAACTTCAAAATACCGAATATTGGGGGGTACCCTTATATGGGGGCTATCAGAAAAAGTGGACCGATGTCTATAATTTTTTGTGTAGATATTTGGCACTAAAAATGAACCCCATGTTCCAAATTTTAGCGAATTCGGTTGAAAAACGCGTTCAAGAACTCCAAATTTCCGAAAATTGGGGGTACCCTTATATGGGGGCTATCCGAAAAAATTTACCTTTATTTATAATTTTTTGTGGGGAGATTTGCTACCCAATAAGAGCTCAAAGTACCAAATTTCAGCGAATTCGGTTGAAAAACGCACTCAAGAACTTCAAAATACCGAAATTTTGGGGATACCCTTATATAGGGGGTTATCAGAAAAAGTGGACCGATGTCTATAATTTTTTGTGTAGATATTTGGCACTAAAAAAGAACCCAATGTACTGAATTTCAGCGAATTCGGTTGAAAAACGCGCTCAAGATCCCCAAAATACCGAATATTGGGGGGTACCCTCAAATGGGGGCTATCCGAAAAAATTAACCTATATTTATAATTTTTAGTGGGAAGATTTGCTACTCAATAAAAACTGAAATTAACAAATTTCAGCGAATTCGGTTGAAAAACGAGATCAAGAACCTCAAAATACCGAAAATTGGGGGGTACCCTTATATGAGAGCTATGCCTAAACGTGGACCGATATATCCCATCTTCGAACTTGACCTGTCTGCAGACAAAAGACGACTCTATGCAAAATTTTGGCGACCTATCTCAATTCGTTTAGACGCTAGAGTGATTACAACAGACGGGCAGACGGACATGCATAAATCGTCATAGAATTTTACGCTGATCAAGAATATATTTACTTTATATATATAATATACCCTCCATACTATGGTGGAGAGTATAAAAAAAGATTTCCATGCGGAAGGGGTTTGGTGTGGCGGGAGGGGGCCTTGTTTCTAAACTGCTTACTTAGACCATAGTAGCATATGTTGGCCATCACAATCCTTCTCCGAATTTAAAACTGATGTCATTCGTTTTATTTATGGCGGTACCAAGGTATATAAAATTCCACAGTTGGTCCGAGTCTACTGGACGTCTTGCGCGTTGATACCATCATCTTCTCGCCGTTTACTGCCAGACCCATTTTGGCAGACTTCTTTTCACTTTGTTCAAATATATTTTGAGAATTTTTGACGCGATTATTTAATTTAATTGGCTTTACTATGTAGGGATCTAAATATCGATCGTCCCGTTTCATTTTTGGTATATTGAAATTCCAACTTTTTCAGAGCATGAAGAATGTACTACCCCATAATGCAATAACATAGTCCCCATATAATGGTCCTGATCGATATAAGAAATTGTGAATGCATTCCAGGAGGTGGAGGGTACAAAAAGTTCTTATCTAAATACCATTACCGTTATTCCAAAATATGAAACCTTTTTAATGGTTGCAGACTAAATTAATGTTGTTTCGCAGTTAATTTAGTTTAAATCATATCTATCCAACATGTCGGTATATTATTTCCGTTTTACTTTACTCATTCATTGTATCAGTTTTTTCTCACTTCTACACTTGCAGAATCTTTCTACAAACCTTCGATTTGGGTGGAGCCCAAATAGCAGGTGCATATTTCAAGCATGTGGACGGGAAACGCCTTACAATCATCAATATCAATTTAATTCGATTTTGCAAAATAATTAAAAACTCCCTAACAAATAATTAAAACATCATATGATGTGTTAAATCGCAATAAACCTTCATGAAATTATATACTGATCACATGGTTGTTTAAGACAAAACCATGATAATTGCCATATGGTGTTATGGCAATATTTTGGCAACAACAATATAATCGGTCGGAGATCATTCGTTCTAAATTATGACTCAAAAAGTACATGACAGTTGAGTTAAACACTTTCTTCGTCGCACATCAAAATGTGTGGAAGAAATTTTATTTTCCATTTTGGTTTTTTGTTTAAACATCATCATTATTACTTCTAGAAGCTGTACTTCATTTTTCAACTGCTTCCATGATTTTATTCATCATTTTCATTATTATTGTCTTCTTGTTTGTTTCCTTTTGGGGGTTCTCTTTGGTCGGCTACTGCTGCAGTTGATTCCCATCTGACGTTTTTGCTGATAAATTTCCCCATGTTATTTTCCACTACTGCTGCCGTTGTTGTCGTTTTCAACGTCATAAAATGCTACATGATAATCTTAACGAATTTTTAAGTAAAAATAACTCCCGATGGAATAGCATAAGAAACGACAAGGCATAGCCCAATAATGCCACATAAGATTTTATAATGTCAAGCCGTTGGTTGGGCTATTAGATACCACTTTTATACAGTTGATCGATAAATAAGTCATTAAATTTAACTTTCATGGAAACCGAAGGATATATAGGGAGGTTGGTGCACCATTTACATAAAATCGGACGAATATATATATATATATATATATATACGTCCGGTCTTGGTGTAAATATATATATATATATATTTATATCTGAACCGATTTTCACGAAACTTATCACACATCATACAGTACGCTGTGCCAAATTTAGTGCAAATCTAAAGATACATAGGGACTTTGGTGTACCATTTATCTTAAATCACACGAAAATATATATGGGAGCTATATCTAAATATGAACCGATTTTCACGAGACTTAACACACCTTATCCTAGACTTTATTCAGTACCCTGTGCCAAATTTCATGCAAATTAAGAAATATATAGGGACTTTGGTGCACCATTTACCTTAAATCGGAAGAAAATACATATCGGAGCTATATCTAAATCTGAACCGATTTTCACGAAACTAAGCACACATCATTCTAGGCTTAATTCAATACGCTGAGCCAAATTTCGTGCAATGATTTATAGGGACTTTGGTGCACCATTTACATAAAATCGGATGAAAATATATATGGGAGCTATATCTATATCGAAACTATATCTAAATCTGAACCGATTTTCACGAAACTGAGCACACATCATTCTAGGCTTAATTCAGTACGATGTGTCAAATTTCGTGCAAATCGAAAGATATATAGGGACTGCGGTGAACCATGTACCTTAAATCGGACGAAAGTATATATGGAAGCTATAACTAAATCTGAACCGATTTTCACGCAACTTACCACTTATCATTCTGGGCTTAATTCAATACGCTGTGCTAAATTTCGTGCAATGATTTATAGGGGCTTTGGTGCACCATTTATATAAAAATCGGATAAAAATATATTTGGGAGCTATATCTATATCAGAACTGAATTTCACGAAACTTATCACACATCATTGTAGGCCTAATTCAGTACGCTGTGCCAAATGTCGTGCAAATCGAAATATATATAGGGACGTTGGTGCACCATTTACCCAATTTCAATTTTAGTCTATAGTCTATAGGTTATGACGTATTAACCATATCATATTTTGCTGAGCTTACCCAACGTTAAGTGAAATCTTAAATCATAAGGAGATTCGATAAATAATCTTACGATCCAATAATTTGTGTCACTGTAAGCAGATATCGACGCCTCCGAACCATAGTATGCTCTCAAAGTATGGAAGTTTCATATATCTTACAGGCCATGCTAAGTACATTTTTGCTTATAACTTTGGTTTGGATTGGCCGATGATTACCAAAATTTCAGAGAATATAAATTAAGGACCGTAGTATCTAAAAACGTAAAGAACTTTAAAACATGCTAAGTCGACTTAGCATACTATGGTTCGGAGGCGTCGATATATAATTGAACTTAAGTTTTTGAGACACATATTTATACTGTGTTACTGGGTATTATGCCTTTGTGCAATAGTCAGTGAATATTAAACCGTTTGAAATTTTTGAGTATCCATTCTGAGCCACAGATAGTGGCGAAGACACGGGTCAGAAACTGAATTTTAACTCTCACGTTGCTCATTTCTTTTTTCATAGTTTTACCATTACTAAAGACTGCGTTCACTTAACAATTTTTCATCAAATCCTGCAAACATAAGTTCTCGATGTTTGGTGATTTATTGGACTCGACCATAATTCATGGAAGACACACATCTCAAGGTGTTTGCCGTCAAAGTCCATGTTTTAAAAAATAAAGCGGTTTTTTTTTTAGAATCCCTGTGGATTCCCGACTGACATGGGACTTGAATTTCAATGTCCTCAGTGAAAATATGCTAGAACATCGTTGCTGATTTATTGGATGACAGTTTTGTCCTTGTTATAAGGCTTTTTGGAAAGCTACATTGACATCCTTCCAAAAAAAATTTCCACCCCTTAGCAATGGACTAAAGACGTGTATTTTCTGGCGGAATGCGGCGTTTCAGCAACTGCCACAATGTCATATCTTGATGTCGCTTCAAACTATCCATGTTTCCTTGCTTTGGATGGGTTTCCGACGTTTCTGACGTATGAATTATATGTCGGAAATGTATGTCCTTTACGTCACTGTTTCTGACGGACCATCTCTGCTGATTATCATTAAAAAAGAGCCATGCTGAGGCGCTGCTCCTTTTATCGATAGTTATCAAGTAGTGCAACACGAACATGGATTCCGTAAAAGTGCAACATTGCACGCCAGTTCCACACATATTGGTAGAGGACTGAACGAGAACAGATCGTACAACCAAACAGTAATGGTAGCTCTTACCATACTTTCAACCATGCCAAACTTTTCGAGGGCACCGAGAAGTCCAACCTCCGGTCAAACTTTTCAAGGACATCGATAAATCCAACCGCCCGCGGTTTTTGAAACGTTGGATAATAAACTATATGTATGTACGTCAGTATTATATAGAATTTAGAAACTGGAAATCGAAGACCAATAGAGTGAAGCAATGAGTTCCCCAAGGAGGTGTGATCTCCCCGAAAGTGTTCAACATCGTCCACAACAATCGAACGGCATAGAGAAACGGATACAAATCTAAACCTAACCTGATAATTGCGTTTATTATGAGGGTCGATAATTATTTTCCTGTTAATCCTTCTATTTCCACGTAGCAAAGGAAACATTCTTTTACTTTTTGTCGAAAAATCTAATACAAATTGATAGCTGCTCCTTTCCTTCGATATGTTCTATCCCCTTTGAAATATTATTTATTCTTTCAGCGTGTTTCTTTTTTGAAAAAAAGAGCAAAAAAAAAAGAGAAAAATACAAAAGATCTTTGGCTAAATCTGCGGTCCAAGAAAACCGATCGAATCATTTTATTTGAAATCTCCTTTCCATGTTTTATTTGTGGCTCAAATTCAGAGGCAGAGTGTGGAGTCCATGTATTTAAGTACAGTTTTTTTAGTTGGTCCATAATGGGGGTTTCAAGGTATTGAGCAATCGGAAAACCAGTAAGGAAAGTAGTAAAGTCGGACTGGGCCGACTATATAATACCCTTCACCACATTGGGGATATTCGACATATGTATCTTTACAGATGTCGTCTTTTCGAAGGATGCGATCTTTATCTATAAGTAAACGGACTAACATCAATCCTTACACATGCCATTCTGCAATCTATTCCATACTTTGTAAATAGACTTTAAGCAAATAGACTAAAGCAAACACCCTATTTGGCATGCTTCACTGTTTAAAATGTAATATCAATCAAGCAACCATTGATTATTTGGTGTACAATTAAAATGAATAGGTCGAAATTATATATGGAAGCTATGCTATATCAAAATCTGAACCGATGTCAATGAAATTTGCCCTAGATTAATTTATATTATTTTCAGTACGTTTTGCCAATCGGCCTAGCTATGGCTCTTTAGTATACCATTTACTTAAAATCGGACGAAAGTGTATATGGGAGCCATATGTAAATCTGAACCAATTTCAAGAAAACTTAACAAACGAAAGGTTATAGTAACTTCAGTACATTGTACAAAATTGTGTGCTGGTCGGCCAATCTTTGGTTCTTTAGTGCACAATTTATTAAATCGGACGAAAATATATATTACCACACATCTTTCTGGACCCAATTCAGTACCCTATTTCGCGCAATTCGAAAGATCCGACCTACCTTAAATCGGACGAAAATATATATGGGAGCTATATCTAAATCTGGACCGATTTTCAGGAAACTTGACACACATCAATCTAGACCTAATTCATTACGGTATGCCAAATTTCGTGCAAATCGAAACATATACAGGGACTTTGGTACACCATTTACATTAAATCGGACGAAAATATATATATGGGAGCTATATCTGAATCTGAACCGATTTTCACGAAACTTAACACCCATCATTCTAGACCTAATTTAGTACGCTGTGCCAAATTTCGTGCAAATCGAATGATATTTAGGGACTTTGGTACATCATTTACCTTAAATCGGAGGAAATTATATATGGGAGCTATAACTAAATCTGAACCGACTTTCACGAAACTTAACACACATCATGCTAGGCTTAATTTAGTACGCTGTACCAAATTTCGTGCAAATCGAAAGATATAGAGGGACTTTTGTGCCACATTTACCTTAAATCGGACGAAAATATATATGGGAGCTATATCTAAATCTGAGCCGATTTTTCCCAATTTCAATAGGGTTCGTCCTTGGGTCAAACAAATAAGCTGTGCCTGTACTTTGTTCACAAAATACATGGACGGACGGACAAACAGACGGACGGACATGCATGCATAAATCGACTCAGAAAGTGATTCTATGCGTATTCTCAAAAGGAACCATGGGTCTATCTGGTTTCCTTTTGCCTGTTACAAAAATATGCACAAAGACATAATACCCTGTACCACAGTGTGGTGAAGGGTATAAATATGCATTCCACTCCGAGAATTAGTTGAACAGTGATCGTCACTATCAGAAAAATCCATTTGGTTTGGACCACACAATTCCGCTTTTAGGTATTTGCAGGTTCTTCATTTAACTGCTTAACATTCTATAAACAACGTATCATAAAACCAGTGAGTGTAGCAGTATAGTCGGACGGGGCCGACCATACGATACCCTACACAACTACCACGTGGCTTTAACATTCTGCGGATTTTTATTCCGAGTCAGGGGAATATTTCGTGATAGTTGCACCCTCTTGCCCGATTAGAGGTCAACAGAACCTCATCCTTACACTGACATATTTTCCGAATATTTCTAATATTCGGTACTTGTCCATATTCAATTCCCCACGGGCTGTGTTTTGATGTTCGGCTTATAATTTTGGCCTATAGATCAAAATTATTATCTGATCATCACAGAACATATAGACGTTGCGATCAGCCAGAGGGCGGAGCCTCTGGTGTGGTAATGGGTTAATACGTAATATCTGAATACGTAGACACCTGCAAATATTTAAGTGTAACTCCCACATCCGAGAACATACGACAATATAATTGGTATCAATTGGAAGGTCAACCGCTTCTTTTGGATATACTATCAACTTCTCGGGTATATGTCCTTCAGGTTTAAATATATACGCTATAGAACACAAATTTTGTAATTTTTCACACAAAAGTCAAGGTCCATTTCATCCGCCAAATATTGGCAGATCTTTATCAAAACAGGCATGCTTATTCTTTGGACCGATCCCGTTCTCCTTGTGAAAATTCGCGATGTTTGGGCCATAATTGTGGCCTCTGGAGCTGCCAGAAAATCAGACAAAAATAAAGTTTTTGGTCCATTTCATCCCCTAAATATTAACCGACCTTTACCAATACAAAAGGGGTCTTCATTGACCAGAACCCATCCTACATGCAAAATTTCGCGAAGATTGGTCCATAACTGTGGCCTGTATCGTGTTTACAATTTATAATGGACAGACGGACGGACGGACACACATGTCTAGATCGACTCAGCTAGTCGAGATATGACGATCGGTATACTTAAAGGTGGGTCTAGGACCAATATTTCGCGGCGTTACAAACTCTTGGGGCTGCACAAAGCTATAATACCTTGACAGCATAGTTGTGTAGGGTATAATTAATTTTTAACAGCTAACATGAATTTGAATTAATTGAAATATATCTATGTCAAATAGTCGCTGGTGGTTTTACACGATAGAAGGCATGTATTTAACAATTGCTGTCATTCGAAACAGTTCATATGAGGTTTCTGAATAATCAGAGATGTCAACAAAATCACATTATTTTAATAACTACACATATGTCCCCAACCGTGCGTACGTTCATGTCGCACTGTGGGCGAAATGGACGATCTAGCGTCGTTTAATTCAATTTTCAAAGTGTTTAATTGGGCCAAAATTGTGTCTCTATTGATTACTACTATCCCACTGATCTAATATATCGATTCTATTCTGATTGATATGATCTAGTTGAACAGCTGTGAGCTGTCAAACACAACATATGTTTCAGACTTGGTATAACTAAGCTTCGACCATAGAAGACGCCACGAATTTGAAGAAAACAACAAGGAGTTGTTAGACGGATAACTTTTATTAGTTAATCCACTGACTAGTCGTGGAACACCTGATAAGAAGTTTGAGGAACGTTCCAACAAAACGAAACTAAAATGTTATCCAAATGGAGACTATTTACGAACTATTCAGCTCAAGTGCCTTTACAAGATATGGTAGATCATATTGTTACGCGCCTCGAAGAAGCTCATTTTTCTATCAGAATTTAATGTTGCTGAACGGAGTGAGCAGAATCTCATTTCTTGCAGGCTCAAAATCGATATTGAATCATTTATGGAATATGCTTTACTGAACGCAGAAATTTTTTTCATACTGTATCCTTGGTTTTATATGCCGTGTTCCATACATAAAATCTTAATACATGGAGCCGATATAATTAAAGTATCACCACTTCAACTAGGAAAAATGTCGGAAATGGAAGCCCGGCGAAGATTACCGCAATTTCCGTGAGCACCATACGCGAAAGACATCCCGATTAAATACAATGAAAGACTTAATGCATGCGCTTTTGTGTTAATCAGATCCCTTGATTTCAAATTTTCGCAAACCACAAGGCAACCAAAAAAATAAAGATGCCGATAATGATATTTTACAACTTTTGTCAGAACATTGTGTATCCAAATCGGAATAAGAAACTATTATTACAATAGTAATAATAGTTTCTTAATTCGATTTGTATTTTTTTCCTTTTTTTATTTATAATTAAATTTTTGTTATGAAAACAACTGAAATGTATGAAGTGTTAATAAGGCCAAAAATATTGTTAAAAAATTAATAAATAAATGTTTAAAAAATGTTTTTATTATTAAAGCTTAATATATTCTTAGCCCCAAAGAATGAGGAACATTAAATATACTAACCTTATCATGTTTTCCTGAAGGAAATAAACAATGTCTAAAAAATGAAAAAAAATTGCAACTTTCAAAAAAAAAAAAAAAATAAATTATATAAATACATTAAAAAAAAATTTTTTTTGTTTAAATCTTTAGCTTAATCTATTTTCAACTAAAAAAAAATATTACAAAAAATAAAATACAAAATCCCTAAGCGCTATTAATTAAACGCCGCTAGATGAGCCTTTTCGCCCACTGTGTGTCGTCGGGAACGTCCCAGCCAGCTTTATGGACGTCGGGAGAGATCTTCATGATCTAGAGAGAGAGAGAGAGGTCCAACGGCAGGCTTCCAGGCACACCTGAATATAATTTATTCAGATACAGTTACAAACGCAGTTGAAGAATGCAGTATGAATGCTAGCTCGGAAACCAAACATCATTAATATTACCTACGGCCTAGAGAGACACTAGTAGTCTTAGTACATCTAAGATCAGGATGGTGCCACCGACTCTTACTGGGCACGATACCTTTCTGATGTTCTTGAGTATAAACCAGTAAGGAAAGTAGTAAAGTCGGACGGGGCCGACTATATGATACCCTTCACCACTATGGGTATATTAAACAGGACTATTATCATGAAATTGTATGAAATAAAATATGTGATATTTATCTACATGTGAAACGACCTAGATCTATCCATCAGCATGTCATTCGTTTGTTACAATGGAACAAAAGTATGTAAATCGACTTCAAACAAATATCTAAAGGTCATCCGTTGGGCTTG
This sequence comes from Musca vetustissima, assembly GCF_032173495.1. Taxonomy (NCBI): domain Eukaryota; kingdom Metazoa; phylum Arthropoda; class Insecta; order Diptera; family Muscidae; genus Musca; species Musca vetustissima. The sequence goes on from NW_026885457.1 coordinate 56,657, forward strand.
GTCTGTACTTTTAGAAAAACCTTATTATTTTAGAAAAACTTTAAACTACCTTATTCTATACTCAGTTTTGTACGTTGTGCAAAATTTGATGTCAATCTAACAAATATGAGAAGTTTGATGCACAATTTACTTATATATGGATGCTATATCCAAATATGAACCGATTTCAACGAAATTTTTCACAGGTTAGGCTATACCGATTTCAGTACGTTTTGTTCTTATCAGCCATATATTGGTTCCTTGGTGCTTCAATTACTTAAGATTAATCTATAATATAAGGGAGCTACATCAAAATCTCAACCAATTTTCACTAAACTTGGCATACATTATTCTGGATTAAATTTAAAACGCTATGCAACGTAGGAACTTGGTACATTATTTAGATTAAATCGGACGAAAATATATATATCGAAATCTGAATCGATTTTCACGAAACTCAGCACACATCATTCCAGCATCAATTCAGTATGTTATGCCAAATTTCGTGCAAATCGAAAGATATATGGGACTTTGGTGCACCATTTACATGAAATCGGACGAAACTATATATGGGACATATATCTAAATCTATACCGATTTTCTCGAAACTTGGCACACATCATTCTAGGCTCAATTCAGTACGTTATGTTAAATTTCGTGCCATTCTAAAGATATATAGGGATTTTGGTGCACCATTTACATGAAATCGGACGAAACTATATATGGGAGCTACACCTAAATCTTGACCGATTTTCACGAAATTTGGCGGACATCATTCTAGGCCCAATTCAGTACGTTATACCAAATTTCGTGCATATCGAAAGATATATAGCGACTTTGGTACACCATTTACAGTAAATCGGACGAAACTATATATGGAAGCTATATCTAAATCTGGACCGATTTTCACGAAATTTGGCAGACATCACTCTAGCCCCAATTCAGTACGTTATATCAAATTTCGTGCATATCGAAAGATATATATATATATATATATATAGACTTTGGTGCACCATTTACATGAAATCGGACGAAACTATATATGGGAGCTATATCTAAATCTGGACCGATTTTCACGAAATTTGGCAGACATCACTCTAGGCCCAATTCAGTACGTTATACCAAATTTCGTCCAAATCGAAAGATATATAGGGACTTTGGTACACCATTTACATTAAATCGGACGAAAATATATATGGGAGCTATATCTAAATCTGAACCGATTTTTTCCAATTTCAATAGGGTTCGTCCTTGGGCCAAACAAATGAGCTGTGCCAAATATCATCCAATTCGGATCATAAATGCGACCTGTACTTTGCTCACAAAAATACATGGACAGACGGACGGACGGACGGACATGCTTAAATCGACTTAGAAAGTGATTCTATGCATATTCTCAAAAGGAACCATGTGTCTATCTCGCTTCCTTTTGCCTGTTACAAACATATGCATAAAGACATAATACCCTGTACCACAGAGTGGTGAAGGGTATAAAAATATACTTTCATAAATGTTTCAATATGAGTCCTTATACATATAAGCTCTTCCTACAATGTCAAAACTCATTTTTCAACCAGATTGGCTGTAATGTGTGCATTCCTGTGAGTAGTAAATTTGCAGTGGAGGTCCACATTTTGCATGAATACTTTATGATAGAGGGTATACATATTCCGATCGAACGATTTTTCATATTTGTAGCTTCTACAGCCAAGGTCTGAGGTTAAATATTTAACTTAAGTTATTAACATGATATTCTGTTTATTTTAAATTTTATAGTCCATATTTTTTGCATGAGCCTCTGGAAAGCTTGTTACTCTCAGTCAACAACTATTGTTTTTATAAAATTGTTATTCTACCGTTTTCATTTTCTTTGTTTTTTTTTTTTTTTTTTTTTTGTTGGCCAACAACTTTCGTGGTTCTACTGTGAACGAAGTTTCCGTAGCTTTTGTGATGTTATGCCTGGTGATGATGATGATTTTTTTTTTCGTTACATTGGTAAAGTGGCAAATGTATCCCTTACGACCTCAATTCGGTGCCATGACACTTCATGTAGAATAGCAGTACTTTAAAGCGATTGTTCGTTGTCCGGATTGAATATTCAGTCTTCGTCAATTCAGTCAGCTTGTATTTTTCCTCGCCTGTTTTCGTTGATGTTTGTTTTTGCTTTCGGTAACAAACATTTTTTAGCTGGCTGTTTTTTTCGGAGTATTTTTCATAGATGCTATTAAAAGATTAAGAAATGTATTTCATGTTTCTTTCCTTCGGGACAAAAGACACAGCAGAAAAAACAGAGCTCTAAAAAATTCTCATAGTGTCGTTTTCATTTGGTGTTTTTTTCGTCTTCGCCATCGCTGTTGTTGAAAATGAATGAGTGAGAGATTTGAAGTAGGGATACTTGTTTCAGGAGGGGCCATAAATTGTATAAGGAAATGAGTGAAGAGGCAATCAATCTATCTTAACAATGGATTTAGGGGGGAAAGCAGTAACAGTTAATAAACTGTAAAGGATATGGACATACTACATACACACATACAAGCATGGAAAGGCACTTCATGTTGAAAAAAAAACAACCAACATTTGCTCGATAAGAAATACGAGTATAAAGAGCTTTTTTAGTACAAAAGGCGTGTGAGATTATGTGTGTCTGTGATTGTGGGAAAATGGGGTCCATAAATAAAGCGATATATGTTATTCAGTAATAAATATTATCAAAAATACATTGCAAAATTGAAAGCTTTATTTAAGTTGGGAAGGAATTTGTTATTATTTTTTAAATCATGCATCTAAGGACAAAATACTCCGTGAGGAGATAATCTTTAATGCTCGGCCAACTAAAAATTCTGTAACATTTAGCGATTGCAGATATGAGATAATTGTAAACCAAAGACTTTAAATGAGGCTGAACGATTCAAGGAGACAGTTCATAAACGAATCTATCATACGATAATATATATTTTGGAAAAAAGACTGTTGTTTAGAATTTTGCTACCATGTTTTATCAACTATTTTATTATACCCTTCACCACACTCTGGTACAGGGTATTATGTCTATGTGCAATGTTTGTAACAGGCAGATAGACCTATAGTTCCTTTTGAGAATTTGCATAGAATCACTTTCTGAGTCAATTTATGCATGTTCGTCCGTCCGTCTGTCTGTTGGTGTTAAATTGTAAACAAAGTACAGGTCGCATTTATAATCCGATTTGGATGAAATTTTGCACAACTCATTTATTTGACCCAAGGACGAACCCTATTGAAATTGGGAAAATCGGTTCAGATTTAGATAAAAATTTCGTGAAAAATTTCGTGAAAATCGGTTCAGATTAAGATATAGCTCCCATATATAGTTTTGTCCGATTTCAAGTAAATGGTGCACCAAAGTCCCCATGTGTACTTCGATTTCCACGAAATTTGGTATAACGTACTAAATTGAGCCTAGAATTATGTCTGCCAAGTTTCGTGGAAATCGGTCCAGATTTAGATATAGCTCCCATATATAGTTTCGTCCGATTCCATGTAAATGGTGCACTAAAGTCCCTGTATATTTTCGATTTGCACGAAATTTGGCATGACGTACTGAATAGAGCCTAGAGTGATGTCTGCCAAGTTAAGTGAAAATCGGTCAAGATTTGGATATAGCTCCCATATATAGATTCGTCCGATTTTATGTAAATGGTACACCAAAGCCCACATATATCTTTCGATTTGCACGAAATTTTGTATAGAGTACTGAATTAAGTCTAGAATGATGTGTGTTTAGTCTACTGAAAATCGGTTTAGGTTTAGATATAGCTCCCATATATATTTTCCTTCGATTTCATGTAAATAGTGCCCCAAAGTGCATGACGTACTGAATTAAGCCTAGAGTGATGTCTCCAAAGTTTCGTGAAAATCGGTCCAGATTTATATATAGCTCCCATATATAGTTTCGTTCGGTTTCATGTAAATGGTGCACCAAAGTCCCTATATATCTTTCGATTCGCACGAAATTTGGCATAGCGTACTGAATTGCTGTGGAATGATGTGTGCTGAGTTTCGTGAAAATCGGTTCAGGTCTATATATATAGACCTGATTCTCGTTCGATATAATGTAAATAATGTAGCAAAGTTCTTACCTTGCATAGCGTACTGAATTTAATCCAGAATGATGTGTGTCAAGTTTCCTGAAAATCGGTTGAGATTTAGATATAGCTCCCTCATATTATAGATTGATTTTAAGTAATTGACGCACCAAGGAACCAATATATGGCTGATAGAAAGAAAACTTACTTAACCCTACGGTCAATAACCAAAAAAGTATACGTAGATCAATAGCCGTGGTACATTTGTACCCATCCAAAGATAGCTCTGTAACTCATTAAAAAAGTGGACTATCGTGAGGTTTTTTGTTTTAAATTAGTCTATGCAGATCTGGTCTAGATGTAGGAACTCAAAATTATATATACATTAAAATAATATATATTTAAATCCATGCTTAAATGATAATCTATCTAAAACAATCATAGTAAATTCGTTATAGCTTTCGAATGGGTTAAGCTTTTTTAGTTATTTTTTTATTGGGATCTTATTTAGGTGTTCCTCAACCCCTCTGCAAATTTTTGTGGCCCTAGACAACATGGGGCCATCAGGGCGACTCGTGGAAGTCAGAAACTACCATGGATTTCCTTTGGTAAGCAGGTACTAAAACAATTATTATTGCCAATTATTCACATTTTATGAGTTTAGAGATTGTGATTGACACATTTTTAACACTATTTAATACTTTAAAACGTTATTTAATGATAGTTTATATGCGCCAATTTAGGATTGTAATAAATCAGACTAATTCGATTATAGAAAAAATTTCAGGCCCAATATGAAGAATAATTGGATAATTACGGACAATAATCATTGTTTTTGTTGTATACCAAGGGAAAACCAGGGTAGTTTCTTACTTCCACGAGTCGCCCTGATGGCCCCATGTTGTCTAGGGCCACAAACATTTTTTTTGAGGAACACCTAAATAAGATCCCAATAAAAAAATAACTAAAAAAGCTTAACCCATTCGAAAGCTATAACGAATTTACTATGATTGTTTTAGATAGATTATCATTTAAGCATGGATTTAAATATATATTATTTTAATGTATATATAATTTTGAGTTCCTACATTTAGACCAGATCTGCATAGACTAATTTAAAACAAAAAACCTCACGATAGTCCACTTTTTTAATGAGTTACAGAGCTATCTTTGGATGGGTACAAATGTACCACGGTTATTGATCTACGTAGGTAATAATTTTAAAAAATTGTAAAAATTATATAGATGGAAAATATTTATAATTTTTTTCTTCGATTATGTGTGAAAATTCCTAAAGAATGATTCCCCAAAATTTGATCCAACTATCTCCATTATTAAAAATTTTACAGCATTTTTATTAAAAAAAAGGTACAAATGTACCCGGTTATTGACCGTAGGTTTAATTAGTATAACCTAACCTGTGACAAGTTTCGTTGAAATCGGTTCATATTTGGATATAGCTTCTTTATATATTTCGTCTGTCAGATTGACGTCAAATTTGGCACAACGTAGTTACGTTTTCTAGAAGACATAGCCCAACGGATGACCTTTTGATATTTGTTCGAAGTCAATTTACATACATTGTAACAAACGAATGACATGTTTATGGATAGATGTAGGTCGTTTCACATTTAGATAAATATCACATATTTTATTTCATACAGTTTCATGATAATAATCCTGTTTAATATACCCATAGTGGTGAAGGGTATTATATAGACGGTCAGGTCCGACTTTACTACTTTCCTTACTGATTTCTTTCTTGGGATATTGCATGTAAGGTTCCGACTATGTTGTACTCTGCAGAACTTTGTTTGCTCTGCATGGTTCATAACTCAAACTATAACCCTGCAATTTATACTACACTTGGGTATGACAGACTGATCTGGTATGATGAGTCATTTGCATGAAATCTGGTGCAACTATATATTGGAGTTATATCAAAATATAACTAAATAGTCTCCACCCATCTATGTCCTGAGGATATTAAAAATGCAAAATTTCATGCAAATCGAAAGACATATAAGGACTTCGGTACGCCATTTACATTAAATCGGACGAAAATATATATGGCCAATATTGCCAATTTTTTAATATTCCATTTTCAAAAAATCAGCTTTTTGTTTTTGTGGCACATCAATGATTTTTGGTACACATATAGAGAAAAATGTTCTGACTCCGAAACCGTTCGTGATCAAATTTTTGGTTGATGCGCGCAAAAGTTATCGAGGTTTTAATTTTGGGCATAAGAAAAAAATCTTAAAATTACGCCGTTTATCATATTGACCAAAAACGTTGATATATATCTTCCTCCGTAAAATAAGAATATGAATATATTATAAAAATCGCGAAAAAGTTGCACATCTTCGCGAAATATGAGAAAAATAATGAAAATATAGGAGATTACGTAAATATTTTCATTATATTAATGACATACACACACCTAAAAATTAATTTAAAAATATCTACATAATCTAAACACCATGGTGAATCAAATGATATCAAAATCACACAAGTCCGTGTAGCTGTTTGTAAATCACAGCGACAACAAAACAAGATATTGAGGAAAAATATTTGTTTTTGGTTCGAAAAAATAAATTCATCATATTAATTTTTTTAATTGTATACAAGAAATTTCAGAAAAAAATGTTGGGGTTATTCTGCTATTTTACCCGAATTTCGCCGAAAAATTGACGTATAGAATAATAATCACTTTTTGTGTATAAGTATACGCCTTGCGGATTATATCAAGACCCTTCCGATAAATCTTAGGGTTCTATAAATAGGAATAAATCTTAAAATAAAATAATATTATGAAATATACATTTTAAATTGCGTCTAAGTCGCGTAATTCTCAAAATCATTTGATGCGCATGCGGTTTCCAGGAAGTACTGAAGTTTATCTTCCAATCCATATATATTTTGCGAAATTTCATTTGACGGCTAAGATGTGCCACACGTTACATTGAAGTACCCAAAAAATCGTAAAACGCGAATAATTTCCGAAAACTCCATATGCCATAAACGCGCATCCGATTTCAGTGTGAACCCAAAAAAAATTCATCGATCTATACCGATTTCAATGTGGTCCATTAAGAACCATGGATGTGCCAGCTCACACTATTTTTGAGATAAATTGCGTCTAAGTCGCGTAATTCTCAAAATCATTTGATTTTATAATATTTAAATATTATCAAAAATACATTGCAAAATTGAAAGCTTTATTTAAGTTGGGAAGGAATTTGTTATTATTTTTTAAATCATGCATCTAAGGACAAAATACTCCGTGAGGAGATAATCTTTAATGCTCGGCCAACTAAAAATTCTGTAACATTTAGCGATTGCAGATATGAGATAATTGTAAACCAAAGACTTTAAATGAGGCTGAACGATTCAAGGAGACAGTTCATAAACGAATCTATCATACGATAATATATATTTTGGAAAAAAGACTGTTGTTTAGAATTTTGCTACCATGTTTTATCAACTATTTTATTATACCCTTCACCACACTCTGGTACAGGGTATTATGTCTATGTGCAATGTTTGTAACAGGCAGATAGACCTATAGTTCCTTTTGAGAATTTGCATAGAATCACTTTCTGAGTCAATTTATGCATGTTCGTCCGTCCGTCTGTCTGTTGGTGTTAAATTGTAAACAAAGTACAGGTCGCATTTATAATCCGATTTGGATGAAATTTTGCACAACTCATTTATTTGACCCAAGGACGAACCCTATTGAAATTGGGAAAATCGGTTCAGATTTAGATAAAAATTTCGTGAAAAATTTCGTGAAAATCGGTTCAGATTAAGATATAGCTCCCATATATAGTTTTGTCCGATTTCAAGTAAATGGTGCACCAAAGTCCCCATGTGTACTTCGATTTCCACGAAATTTGGTATAACGTACTAAATTGAGCCTAGAATTATGTCTGCCAAGTTTCGTGGAAATCGGTCCAGATTTAGATATAGCTCCCATATATAGTTTCGTCCGATTCCATGTAAATGGTGCACTAAAGTCCCTGTATATTTTCGATTTGCACGAAATTTGGCATGACGTACTGAATAGAGCCTAGAGTGATGTCTGCCAAGTTAAGTGAAAATCGGTCAAGATTTGGATATAGCTCCCATATATAGATTCGTCCGATTTTATGTAAATGGTACACCAAAGCCCACATATATCTTTCGATTTGCACGAAATTTTGTATAGAGTACTGAATTAAGTCTAGAATGATGTGTGTTTAGTCTACTGAAAATCGGTTTAGGTAAATAGTGCCCCAAAGTGCATGACGTACTGAATTAAGCCTAGAGTGATGTCTCCAAAGTTTCGTGAAAATCGGTCCAGATTTATATATAGCTCCCATATATAGTTTCGTTCGGTTTCATGTAAATGGTGCACCAAAGTCCCTATATATCTTTCGATTCGCACGAAATTTGGCATAGCGTACTGAATTGCTGTGGAATGATGTGTGCTGAGTTTCGTGAAAATCGGTTCAGGTCTATATATATAGACCTGATTCTCGTTCGATATAATGTAAATAATGTAGCAAAGTTCTTACCTTGCATAGCGTACTGAATTTAATCCAGAATGATGTGTGTCAAGTTTCCTGAAAATCGGTTGAGATTTAGATATAGCTCCCTCATATTATAGATTGATTTTAAGTAATTGACGCACCAAGGAACCAATATATGGCTGATAGAAAGAAAACTTACTTAACCCTACGGTCAATAACCAAAAAAGTATACGTAGATCAATAGCCGTGGTACATTTGTACCCATCCAAAGATAGCTCTGTAACTCATTAAAAAAGTGGACTATCGTGAGGTTTTTTGTTTTAAATTAGTCTATGCAGATCTGGTCTAGATGTAGGAACTCAAAATTATATATACATTAAAATAATATATATTTAAATCCATGCTTAAATGATAATCTATCTAAAACAATCATAGTAAATTCGTTATAGCTTTCGAATGGGTTAAGCTTTTTTAGTTATTTTTTTATTGGGATCTTATTTAGGTGTTCCTCAACCCCTCTGCAAATTTTTGTGGCCCTAGACAACATGGGGCCATCAGGGCGACTCGTGGAAGTCAGAAACTACCATGGTTTTCCTTTGGTAAGCAGGTACTAAAACAATTATTATTGCCAATTATTCACATTTTATGAGTTTAGAGATTGTGATTGACACATTTTTAACACTATTTAATACTTTAAAACGTTATTTAATGATAGTTTATATGCGCCAATTTAGGATTGTAATAAATCAGACTAATTCGATTATAGAAAAAATTTCAGGCCCAATATGAAGAATAATTGGATAATTACGGACAATAATCATTGTTTTTGTTGTATACCAAGGGAAAACCAGGGTAGTTTCTGACTTCCACGAGTCGCCCTGATGGCCCCATGTTGTCTAGGGCCACAAAAATTTGCAGAGGGGTTGAGGAACACCTAAATAAGATCCCAATAAAAAAATAACTAAAAAAGCTTAACCCATTCGAAAGCTATAACGAATTTACTATGATTGTTTTAGATAGATTATCATTTAAGCATGGATTTAAATATATATTATTTTAATGCATATATAATTTTGAGTTCCTACATTTAGACCAGATCCGTATAGACTAATTTAAAACAAAAAACCTCACGATAGTCCAATTTTTTAATGAGTTACAGAGCTATCTTTGGATGGGTACAAATGTACCACGGTTATTGATCTACGTAGGTAATAATTTTAAAAAATTGTAAAAATTATATATATGGAAAATATTTATAATTTTTTTCTTCGATTATGTGTGAAAATTCCTAAAGAATGATTCCCCAAAATTTGATCCAACTATCTCCATTATTAAAAATTTTACAGCATTTTTATTAAAAAAAAGGTACAAATGTACCCGGTTATTGACCGTAGGTTTAATTAGTATAACCTAACCTGTGACAAGTTTCGTTGAAATCGGTTCATATTTGGATATAGCTTCTTTATATATTTCGTCTGTCAGATTGACGTCAAATTTGGCACAACGTAGTTACGTTTTCTAGAAGACATAGCCCAACGGATGACCTTTTGATATTTGTTCGAAGTCAATTTACATACATTGTAACAAACGAATGACATGTTTATGGATAGATGTAGGTCGTTTCACATTTAGATAAATATCACATATTTTATTTCATACAGTTTCATGATAATAATCCTGTTTAATATACCCATAGTGGTGAAGGGTATTATATAGACGGTCAGGTCCGACTTTACTACTTTCCTTACTGATTTCTTTCTTGGGATATTGCATGTAAGGTTCCGACTATGTTGTACTCTGCAGAACTTTGTTTGCTCTGCATGGTTCATAACTCAAACTATAACCCTGCAATTTATACTACACTTGGGTATGACAGACTGATCTGGTATGATGAGTCATTTGCATGAAATCTGGTGCAACTATATATTGGAGTTATATCAAAATATAACTAAATAGTCTCCACCCATCTATGTCCTGAGGATATTAAAAATGCAAAATTTCATGCAAATCGAAAGACATATAAGGACTTCGGTACGCCATTTACATTAAATCGGACGAAAATATATATGGCCAATATTGCCAATTTTTTAATATTCCATTTTCAAAAAATCAGCTTTTTGTTTTTGTGGCACATCAATGATTTTTGGTACACATATAGAGAAAAATGTTCTGACTCCGAAACCGTTCGTGATCAAATTTTTGGTTGATGCGCGCAAAAGTTATCGAGGTTTTAATTTTGGGCATAAGAAAAAAATCTTAAAATTACGCCGTTTATCATATTGACCAAAAACGTTGATATATATCTTCCTCCGTAAAATAAGAATATGAATATATTATAAAAATCGCGAAAAAGTTGCACATCTTCGCGAAATATGAGAAAAATAATGAAAATATAGGAGATTACGTAAATATTTTCATTATATTAATGACATACACACACCTAAAAATTAATTTAAAAATATCTACATAATCTAAACACCATGGTGAATCAAATGATATCAAAATCACACAAGTCCGTGTAGCTGTTTGTAAATCACAGCGACAACAAAACAAGATATTGAGGAAAAATATTTGTTTTTGGTTCGAAAAAATAAATTCATCATATTAATTTTTTTAATTGTATACAAGAAATTTCAGAAAAAAATGTTGGGGTTATTCTGCTATTTTACCCGAATTTCGCCGAAAAATTGACGTATAGAATAATAATCACTTTTTGTGTATAAGTATACGCCTTGCGGATTATATCAAGACCCTTCCGATAAATCTTAGGGTTCTATAAATAGGAATAAATCTTAAAATAAAATAATATTATGAAATATACATTTTAAATTGCGTCTAAGTCGCGTAATTCTCAAAATCATTTGATGCGCATGCGGTTTCCAGGAAGTACTGAAGTTTATCTTCCAATCCATATATATTTTGCGAAATTTCATTTGACGGCTAAGATGTGCCACACGTTACATTGAAGTACCCAAAAAATCGTAAAACGCGAATAATTTCCGAAAACTCCATATGCCATAAACGCGCATCCGATTTCAGTGTGAACCCAAAAAAAATTCATCGATCTATACCGATTTCAATGTGGTCCATTAAGAACCATGGATGTGCCAGCTCACACTATTTTTGAGATAAATTGCGTCTAAGTCGCGTAATTCTCAAAATCATTTGATGCCCATGCGGTTTCCAGGAAGTACTGAAGTTTATCTTCCAATCCATATATATTTTGCGAAATTTCATTTGACGGCTAAGATGTGCCGCACGTTACATTGAAGTACCCAAAAAACCGTAAAACGCGAATAATTTCCGAAAACTCCATATGCCATTAACGCGCATCCGATTGCGGTGTGCACCCTAAAAAAATATATCGATCTATACCGATTTCAATGTGACCATTAAGAACCATGGATGTGCCATCACAATCTATTTTTGAGATAAATTGCGTACATCTCTCTTTCGGCTGAAGTTTTTAAAGTTCTCTTTTCGAAAAAGATCAAAATCCGTATGAGGTCATTTATTAAAGCGGAAATGATACACAGAAAACGCAAATAAATCCGCGATATTTTCAAAAACATTTTTTGTCAAATTTCGTGTTTTTGGAAGGCCAGTTCCCGCCGTTCTAGTAGATGGATTTTCACGAAGAAGATTTTATATCATCCGAAACGTAAGAAACCTCATTGATCGCGGGTATCCATATCATTCAGTTGACAGATCTAAAAATTTGACCCGAAAAATAGGTTTTTTAGAAATTTGATCGCACAAAATTCTCAACTTCGGATGAGTATTACTCTGAAGCTGCGCATACTACATACACAAAATACATATCAAATTACGCAGATTCGCGACTGCAATAATCGTATAATCGATTTTTAGAAATTCCTGTTCGCGTATTAATGCTAGAACTAAAATTCAAAAAACACTCAAAAT